>NC_139550.1:11903588-12091088 GCF_965153285.1 Podarcis tiliguerta
TTGCCACTTGTTACACATACAGTGGTACCTAGGGTTACAGACACTTCGGGTTACAGACGCTTCAGGTTACAGACTCCACTAACCCAGAAATAGTACCTCGGGTTAAGAACTTTGCCTTTAGGATGAGAACAGAAATCGTGCAGCGGCGGTATGGTGGCAGCGGGAGGCCCCATTAGCTAAAGTGGTGCTTCAGGTTAAGAACAGTTTCAGGTTAAGAACGAACCTCCAGAACGAATTAAGTTCTTAACCTGAGGTACCACTGTACATTAAAGCATCTTAGAAAGAACACCTAAAAGATTGGTTGCGTGCAAAGTGGTTCTCATATTCTCATGTTCCTGACGACAAAGTTCTTTTGAAAGGACATTCCTATCCCAAATGGTTGCAAAGTTATGCTTGGAACTACGTTGAGTAAAGGCTGCTGAAATATCTGAAGACAAACAAGTGGCCAATTAAGTTTTCCAATGGTTGTGGTGGAGAAGAGCATAATTTTTTTGGCCTCCCTCTACATTGTGTAAAATGGTTAAGAATTGCAGAATAAGTAAGAGTACACAAATGCACTTAATTTGCATACTTTATACAGGTTGTAAAATTCAGTTTCCTCAGTGCAAAATGTGATTTCAGAGTATCCACCTAACAGTGCCTTACAGTCCAAGTCTCCACAATCTAGGACGTGTTGAGAATTCCGTTCCACCTCAAGGGACAGACGTGTGGAATTGTTGCATGTCACATGTCTGTTTACATTCCAGCACAGTATGCTGGGAACTTCCGTTTGTGTATAGTTTCCTGTTTTGCTTTGGACACGAAGGAGATCAGACATGTTTTCCTTTTGTCCTGATCTACGCTGAATAAACCTGCTTGTAAATATGCCCACACAGCCTCTTGTGCCGCTTCTGTTTGTGCGGTGTTTTCTCTGCTGCATAGCGTGCTCAGTCTTCTGAAGCCTAGGCCGCAGATTTATGCTGCACCAAGGACCGGAGTTTGCCTGGCACACCGGCCGGTGGGCTGGAGCCAGCTGGGGGCCTGCCAATTGCCCCCGTTTCCTTGGGTGCATGTCAACAGGATGATGCCACTAGGCCAACAGCTCACTTACCAAATCTTTCTAGGGCATCTGCCATAGCTTGATTTTTCACCATGTCAATCAGGCCCCGGCCCAGGCAGAAATGGGGGAAGATGAGGAATACTGACTTCAGGATGTCATTGATGTTGGTCAGCTTCTAAAGACACAAAATCAGTGGCAGTCAGTTGCTTGGAAATTTACCACGACAACGAAAAAGGGACACATATCAAGAGGCAGAGAATGGAAAAACTCAGAGAACTTATCCAGAAAGAGTGAAGCATGCACCCACTGAAATTAAAGACTAAACTGATTTCGAGATTAAGGACTTAATCTCGGTGGATTGCCGACACGTTGATCCATTTGGGGGGGCCCACGCGAGGCTTGCGGCAGCCGCCGCCACATAAGGATTGCGGCGGCAGCCCCATGGGCAGGTTGCTCTGCCCCCGCCGCACCGGGTACCAGAGGAACTAGCTACATCCCTGTGGTTACAGTGTTAGGCTAGGAGGAGAGGAATGAATTCCTTAAAGCAAAATAGAGGGCAAACGAATTACCTGAGCATCTATACTTCAGTTTCCTCCTAGTCTCTTTCACCTACTTCTCTATTGCTACAGAATGTACATCCATTCCTTTCGCTTATCAACTCAAAGATGTGTTTTTTTTAAAGGATTCTGAATTCCGGTAATATTTCCCAATTGGAATAAATCAGGAAATCTAAGCAAAATCACAAAGATGTGACTAATTCACCTTTTAGCAACCATCTAGTATTTCTGTGCTAAAATCTGAAAGGCCACGGAGCAGGCTGAATTAATCAATTCAACTTTTATCAAATCTTTAAAAAATAAATAAAGCACAGCAAACAGCAAAGCATGCTGGCTGCGGCCACCAAGAACTCACATTGCTGGTGAAAAGCTCGAGGACAAAAGTGGCGACACTCCCATTAATACCGATGAAGAGGTTCACACTGGTGAGCACCACGTATGCTGTGCTAGGGATCTTGAACACAAAGGATGCCGGGTACATGAGAGGCGTTATGGACCACCTGGGAAACAGAAAGGATGTGACATTAAGGAACCCCCATTGCTACATCTTGATCGGTCGTCAGCACCTGAGCCGAAAGGGCCTCCCTTACCCATAGAGCAAGAGGAGAAGAGCCAGCACGGGAAGGTTGCTTGAGGACACGTAGGATTTCTGCTGGAAGCCAATGAAGATGATGATGACCAAGGTGGCTGGAACTACATAGTTGCACTGCAAGTTGAAAAGAGAGAAAGGAAAATGCAATCAGAATAGCTCCAGCTTAAAGGATTCAAATGACCATAGACAGCGTAGGGTTTCCCCCCTATCATAGAAACATAGCTGTCCATGTTTCCCTTTTTTAAAGGGAAATTCCCTTATTCCGAATAGGATTCCTCGCAAGAAAAGCGAAAAGTTGACAGCTATGCATAGAAAGCAACCCTAAAGTCAAGCAACGGACAAAACTGAGCTTCTCCAGATTGCAAGCACAGTGAGACAAAGGTGGTGCAGGAAGCAGAATTATCTCTCCTTCGCACAACACTGTCAGGTAGATGGACAGAAAAGGGAAGGAAGCCTGATGAGACTTCATGGTGCCTATATTACTCTCTTAGCAGGTCAGAGTGTGGGGATAGGCATGCAATACACACTTCAGATGCACTCTTTGATAGAATGTGTTCTCTCTCTAAAGACAAAAGTGTGTGGGGGGAGGGATAGTGCAGAAACATATATAGCCTTACCATATCCCACACAAAATTAGCCAGCCAGTAGGTCACTGGCTTCACGCCACAGATGAACTGAAGGTGCTTGGCCTTAGTGACACGCTCCTGGATCAAGAAAACCACAAAGCTGGCCGGGACAAAGGACATGGCAAAGATGACGCAGATGGAGACCAAAACATCCACCGATGTCGTCATACTGAGCAAAGAGAAATTTCAAAAGAGGGTGAGAAATGAGCTTGTAGATTTGACCGGGTTGCTCAGCTACATCCTTGGTTAGGAGTACCCATGGAAACAGGCCAGTTTCTACCACGCCCTGTAGCTGCCGAAGCAGAAACTGGACTTAACTCTCCTGTTTAATTTTAAGGAGGTAATTTCCCCTCTCCCCTTATCCTCTCCCCATCCACCCGCTTCCGGGACGTACAAGGCGACTTCCGAGAGCTGCTGCTTGGTGAGGTTCAGAGGGTGGTTGAAGGCCGTGATGCCGTAAGCGCTGGGGTTCTCGCCCTCTTGCAGGTTGGCGCGCAGAATGGCATTGTTCATTATGTTGAGAAAGGCGCTGATGGCGTGCCAGCCTTTGTTGTTGAACCACACCTGGAAAGGGCGCACAGTGGAATTAACAAAGAGTAACGCAGAAGCTCTTCACTTCGGGAATCAAACTGTAGACGCTCCCCACCAGTTTATTGCAAATTTGGCCTTTTCTCTTACCAAGTTAATTTCAAACATAGTAAGAGGAAAGGCTTCTGGGTGTCTCAGTGAAGCATGCCTTCAATTTTATTTTATTATCAAGTGCTTTAGCTGTTAAACTTTGAGAGAAGCCTCTGTGGACATTCAAGAACAACTTGCACCTGGGCTACTAGGATACAGAACAAGCAGGTGGAATTACCTTTACATTATCATTCGTGTCCATGCCCTTCATGAAGCTCGACAGGCTGTTAAGGAACCGTTCTCCAGAGCCCCCCTAAAAGGGATAATAACAAAGAACATGAATTGGAATATGCTTTGGGGGGGGGGGCAATTCTACACAGGTATACTCAAAAATACCCTTGAGTTCACTAGGGCTTACTCCCAGGTAAGTTGTTATAGAATTGCAATCTTGCGTACCTAAGTTTGCACTGTTTAGCTGTTTTAGAATTCCTTCCTACCCTTTCCCAAAAGACCACCTGAATTCCAAATCAAGTAGCAAGGCCTAAGCCATTTATTTTCGCATAGAAATCTCTGCTCTGTTTACCTTGGCTATTTCCAAGATTTTCTTCACTTGCTTGATTGCTTCATTAACTTCTTCACGGCGAGGGAGCACCAGAGAGCTACTGGCTCCCAATGAAAAGCCACCATACCTGGGAACACATTAAACCAGATTAATTTTTATGGTTTGCGTATATGAGTCTTCCCCCTCCATTAAGAGACTTTTGCTTTTCTTGTCAGCAATTTCAGGTTTGCAATCCTGGTCTGCTACTCAACAAAAAGAAATTAAATTGTTGGGATGCACAGCTCTCTGGAGCCTCACACTGACTGAGATAATAAAATAATAACGTACACTATAATCTTGGACATAAAGATGCCTGTTGACATATATACATACAGTGGAAAGCCATTTCGTACATGCCTGTGAGTCACATTATCTCCCAGTGGTCAGATACACTGAGTGAATAATTACTGGGTAAAAATAATGATCTAATCTTGCAAATGCATTTCAGGAGTTCCTATCATTCTGAAACTAGAGGCAGGAGTGGGGCATTTGGGAATGAACAAGCTTCACACACAGACAAAGACAAAGGTGTATTTACCTGAATTCGTTCACCCAAAACTTATTGTTCAAACTGTGAATGCAAAAAGAAGAGAAAAGAGGGTTGTTACGTCAGACACAATGAAGTAAAGCAGGGACAAACATAGCAACCTCCAGATGTTCTCGGACTACAACTTCCATCCTCCCTGACAGGCTGGGGTAATTGGAGATGGAGTCCAAAAACAACTGGGAGGACATCATGTTGTTAAAGCATGCTGCACATCAGGTACCTTTTCCCGATGATCTGTGCATAGGTCTTCACCAGGTAATCAGAAATGTTGCGACCGGTCAGGTTTTGCAGGATATCTGTAGTGTTCAGTACTCTCTGCGGCCAATGCGGGGGAAAGAAGAAACCGAAAAGATAAATCAAGGGTTTTATTGGCTATGAAATACCTCGAATGCTGTATGTCATTCATTTGGTCTACCTGAAATCTAAAGCTATGAGGAAACATAGAGCTTTTGTGTGGAAACCTGATGGAATTTAATCAGCTCATGGCTGATTAAAACAAGATATAGCCATAATGAGAAAATTAGATAAAGGCACCATGGCATATCTAAAAACACATGTTAGGTGCCCACAGGAAGGTTCAGTTCTTGCTCCACTTACAGGGGCTGATCCTTTACTCTGGAATCATACAGGATCCGGCGAGAGTGTTTTGACTAGTTATTGTGAATAGCTCAAAAGCCTCTTTTATTCAGACAATAAAACGTTACTCTTGAATATATAAATATATGTTATACTTCATTATTATCATCATTGGATGTTTGGAGTTGCCTGGTGTGCTTTGTTAAGTGTTGGCAGAAAGTGTTTATTTTATTATTTGTTTATGAAAAGATATCTATATGCTGCTAATTCATTTATTAAAAAACCAGGGCAGCTTACAATTGTACATAAAAAGCATATGTAACTTTACACACAAAACCCCCCTGTACCTAGTCTTTTCTACATACCAAAGTATTTTTTACCTGGGGAGGAGGGAGGCCACCAGCTGCTGCTGGGCAAACTGGGAGCATCTTCTTCACCGTCTCGTTGCTACAGACGCACGATGGGGAGGGGTTTTCCATAGTCCAATTGCCGTTCTGGAAGATTTCCATCAATTCCTCAGGCACAGGATCAGTGGTCCAGCCCTCTTCGCCTACTGAGCAAGGAGTATTCCTGCACAGAAAAAAGGCAGAAGGGCAGAGTCAACATCGAAGCGTTTCAGTAATCATATCGTCCACCAGGTTGTCTTTGTCACCTGCTATGCGCTAGCAGCTGTTGTGGTCAGTCCATCTGTCCCACTTTTAAGTTGCACTTTAAGTAGATTACGGTTGAGAGGAAATGGGTTATAATAAAAATAACAATTGTTGTTGTGTTTATGGTTTGCCAAACTTATAACTTCAGGAACGGTATCATGCTTCAGGTGATAGTTACGATGCTGTGATGTGATGAGTGGCCAGAAGGGACAGGGCACTGAAGCCCCACTTTAAAATACTGGAAGCCTAGGCTGGATCTACAGTGGTACCTCTGGTTGTGAACGGGAATCGTTCTGGAGGCCTGTTCACAACATTAAAAGAGCGCAACCCGCAGTGGCGCATCTGCGCACGTGTGGCTTGCGATTTGCCCCTTCTGCGCATGTGTGTGACGTCATTTTGCGCTTCTGCGCATGCGCAAGCAGCAAAACCCGGAAGTAACCCTTTCGGGTACTTCCGGGTCGCCAGAGGACGTATCCTGAAAGAAGGTAACATGAAGCAGATGTAACATGAGGTATATTGATCTTCTAAACATTGTTAACAGAATGTTCTATAACTCTTAATGGCAGTTTTCCATTGCTGGTGGCTTGCTGCTCTGAACCGCCCTCTGCTGTCACATTTTAGTGACGCATTTTTAACGTCATAAATGATGAGTGTAGCTCCGACCCTATTCAGTGACTTCTCTGGGCTGCTGAGATTTTATCAGGATTTCCCCATAGCATGCACTTCCCAACATATTGGCTAAAGTCGTAAACAGAGATCTTTTTCATAAGCTGCATTCTGCAGTCAATGCCACATTTGGCAGCTCCCACAGAATCAAGATATACACACACGCAGCCTTGACAATAACTTCAAAGAGAGGCATTAAGGAAAGAGAGTGGACTTCACCTCCAACTCCAACCCCCACTTTCCACAAGGGTTTTGCAAAGTTCCCACTTACGGAATGGAGTATCCTTCCATGCAGCGGGTACCGAAACCAGGTTTGTTGAGGAGAGCATCCAAAAGCTTCTGGGTTCCTGTGTCTTCTGGAGCATCATTGCTATGGGACCAAAGACACCATCAGGGGCCTGAACTACAGCACAGGCAGAGAAAGCAACCAACACGCTGAGGCATAGGAATAGAGAAGCGTTCAGGGAGATGAAGTCTTTGCTTCAAGCAGTGGCGTAGCGTGGGGTGTGCAGGGGGGGCCGGCCGCACCGGGCGCAACATCTGGGGGTTAGGGTTAGTGGGCGCAAATCCATGGGTTAGGGGGCGCAAATCCGCGGGTTAGGGGGCGCAAATTACTTGCCTTGCCCTGGGTGCTGACAACCCACGCTACGCCACTGGCTTCAAGGAACAGTATCTGTGCCTTATTGTTAATACTTTTATTGTTTGGAATGGAACAAATTTTATTTGGGCAGGAAGGCTGAGTAATACAGTGGTACCTTGGTTCTCAAATGCCTTGGGACTCAAACAACTTGGAACCCAAACACTGCAAACCCGGAAGTAAGTATTCTGGTTTGTGAACTGTTTTCGGAAGCCGAATGTGCTCCGTTTTGAGTATTACACTTCCAATTTGAGTGCCACGCTTCCATTTTGAGTGTTATGCTGAGGTCAGTCTGTTTTTGCTATTTATTTCGCATATTTGTGGCTCTTTTGTTTTTGTTTTTGTGATTGTGTGGAACCCAGTTCAGCTACTGATTGATTGATTGATTGATTGATTGTGTGACTTCAGTACATTATTTATTGCGTTCATTTTATGGATCAACGGTCTCGCTAGATAGTAAAATTCATGATAAATTATTGTTTTAGGGGTTGTTTTTAAAAGTCTGGAATTGATGAATCCATTTTGCATTACCTTCTGTGGTAAAGCACGCCTTGGTTTTGGAACACTTTGGTTTCGGAATGGACTTCTGGAACAGATTAAGTTTGAGAACCAAGGTACCAGCGCAGTAACAAAAAAACAGATGGCATTCTCATCGCACAGTTCACATTTTACTTTTATCCTCCCTCCCACCTCCATTGCAGAGTTTGATACGTACCTGATAAACATGTACTGCTGATCATACATCCATGGTTGCAACTCCAAGTTGGGATATTTACCAAAGGGAGGCACAATCAAACTAAATATAAGAGCAATGCAGACGAAGACCGCTGGGAGAACAATCTGAAAATTATAAATTAGAGTCATTCACATCAAATGGTCTGAGAAATAACAATGCCCCCTCACGCTCACACTGGGACTTGGTTCTTCCCACTTCTAAAACCTTGACACCAACAGCTGAGTCAGCTTGATCACTGAATTGCAGACTTATTTAACCACACTGCCCTCTGGCGGTATGATGACAAACGAAACTCACTAGCAAAAGTAGCCTGCTTAGATTGGATTAGACGGGTGTTCATATCAGTTCTGCTTTGTCAAGTCTGCTAGCTGCTATTGAGTGTCAGCTAACCGGATTCTATCAAATTCCAGAAACAACCTGGGTGAAAACTTGCCTGTAAGACAGAATCTGTCTCAAGCGGTGCATTTATGAAACAAGAGGGAAATGTTTTTGAGAAACCAATAAAACACAGCCCACCCACCCCCTTTTGTAGCAGGCAGAGCCCATCTCACCTGGGCAAAGAAACCTTTCCTGCTGCGTTTGGCAATAAGCAGCCTCTTCCATAGCAGAGCTACAAACTGCTGTTGCATCAGCTTCCAGCCCTTGATCTGGCTAGATCCTTTGCCATCCATCCCACTCAGCAGGTCGGTCTCTCGGGATTCTGCAGGCAAACAATTGCAGGTCATGAAACGCTCACCCCTCTCTCACCTAAGCCAAGCAATCTCCCCTAGGCAAGATATGTTCTATTCATCAAATGCAAGCAGCAGTATGAATATTTAAGCAGGGAGAAATATATTACATCATCCAAATGTTCTTATAAGCTTTTGAGGTTGAAGGCACACCAGCTCCTCTTGCCTTTGATGTAGCTGAAGGAAAATGCTGGCAGGCACACAACAGAGAAACCCTCACCAATATTGCTAACAGACTTGTACGTGGATCCATAATGCAGTTTGTCTGGGCTACATTTATGGAATGCTGAACCTGCAGTTATAAACCTCCAAAGATAAGGCGTTGGGGGCTGCTCTTCTCGGTCCATTGTCACACTTGGCTAGAGGTTTTATGGGGTTCTGTTGGCTGGCTTGGGCTGTATTGGGACTAAGAGCTGCCTCACACATGCATGGAAAACACTTGACTACTCATCACTTGACGATTCAGTCTGATGGTCTGACATGGCTATCAGGTGATTAACATGTAGGGTGTACATCATGGGTAGGCAAACTAAGGTCCGGGGGGTTGAATCCGGCCCAATCACCTTCTAAATCCGGCCCGCAGACAGTCTGGGAATCAGTGTGTTTTTACATAAGTAGAATGTGCGCTTTTATTTAAAATGCATCTCTGGGTTATTTGTGGGGCATAAGAATTCGTTCCTCCCCCCCCCCCCAAAAAAAATATAGTCCACCCCCCCCCCAAGGTCTGAGGGACAGTGGACCAGCCCCCTGCTGAAAAAGTTTGCTGACCCCTATATATCATACCTTAGCCTATCAGCAATGGTGTTTCACCCTTTAAATGCAGTATAACATACAGTGGTACCTTTGTTTACAAACTTAATCCCTTCCAGAAGTCCGTTCTTAAACCAAAGTGTTCTGAAACCAAGGCGTGCTTTCCCATAGCAGCGGGGGACTCAATTTACACTCAACAGGAAGCGGAACATGTTCTGCTTCCAAGGCAAAGTTCACAAACCCAAACACCTAGTTCCAGGTTTGCAGCGTTCTTAATCCAAGTTGTTCATAAACTAAGCTGTTCTTAAACCAAGGTACCACTGTATTATACTTCAGTAAAGGGAGACCAGTTATGGGCTCTCCATTCCTGGAGAGTAGCCCCCATCTGCTTGGCTCCATGAAACACACAGGGACCCTTTTCATCTTTTACCTGGGTCCACGTCGGAATCATTGGGGTCAAAAGCATCATCTTCTGTGAATGGACGGAGGCAGCTTTGCCTGTCTCCAAAGACCCGGTTTCTTCTGGCTGGTAATGTACCATCTGAAAGGGAAAGCTCAAGAGTTAGCTTACTGAGGTTCAGCTGGCTCCATCTTCTTCTAACGCTAACTAGAGAAGTGACACTAATGAACTGTTGCAGCAGGAAGTCTTCAGGTGGGCTTCCATTTTGTTTCATTTTCTCAGTAGTAAGAACCCTAGATGGAATGCAGCTTCAAGGAAATAGCATGTGCATTCTCCAGGTTGCAAGGGAAATGTAAAGTGTCATGAGATGAATGCAGGTTTGGTTCAAAACTGAGAGTTGAATAGAGGGAGAGAGACACACCTCTCTAGGCCAGGGGAACTTGTGCCTCCTCTCCCTCCTCAAAGGTTGATTCACTACAACTTCTATCATCCCTGGCCACTGGCGATGTTGACTGGGGCTGGTGGGAGCTGGAGTTCAGCAACATCACGCTCCAAACTCCAGCCCCTCGGGCTTGTCAAGGCTGGCCCAAGACATTTTGCTGCCTAAAGTAAAGCAGCAAATCCCCCCCCCCCCAAGGCTAAGGTGCACAGTCAAAGCAGGTCAATTCCCGAGGCATAAAATCAAGCAAACAAACAATAATTTGCTGCCTTCTCATGACACTCAAAAGCAGCTGCCTGAGTTGACTGAGTTGACTCTGCCTAACAGCAGGACCGGCCCTGATGGGTTTCTGAATATTCTGTGCAGCCATGCTAAGGGTAAACTCAAATGGCATAGCCCCTTAATGAAAGCTACCCCTAAATGCAAACAGCAATTCCTCCAACCCAGCCACATTAAAGGATCACCAAAGCACTACTCCACAAATTCCTGAAGGTCCCTATTGCTGATACAGAGTTTCACTGTGCTTGGCATGGACTTGCCATGTGTTTGAGCTAACCACGTGGCGAAAGGATTGCAAACAGATCTGAATCTGATATGTGTTGGAAATGCAGAGAAGCAGAAGGATCATTTTTTTCATACGTAGTCGACATGCAGAATAGTTAAGGAGTATTGGGAAATGATACATAATGAAATGGGGGGGGGGGTTTCAAAAAACACCCCCCAAACCATTCTTTCTGGGAATGGTGGTGAGACAGAGGTGCCCAGGAGCCAGAAAAACTTGTTTATGTATGCAACTACAGCAGCTCGGATTTTGTTAGCCCAAAAGTGGAAGGTGAAAGAGAGGCCTAACCAGCAGAATAAGAGAGAAAGAATATCAAGTATATAAAGAGGAGTGGAATTTTGTGTGGAATATTTGGAAAATAACGCTAGCAGGATTAAAGTAAATTCAACAGCATAACACAGTAGAGAGATATAACTGGGGGGTGGGGAGAGGGACTAAATTAAATGAATTTTTTTGTTTTGTTCTTAGAATATGAAGAAATTATGGAAATTTTTTAAAGAACCATGGCAGGGGAACGAGGGAAATTGATGAATATATGACTACAATGGTGGATATTTAATGATGGAAATGCATATCTGAAAAATTTCCAATAAAAATCAATATTAAAAAAAAGGATTGCAAACAGGATGGGCGCAAATGAAGTGCTGCCATGCAGAATTTTTTTTTTTTTTTTGGCAGGCCCTACCTTGGGGACCATAATGTCTGAATAGTCAGATCCGCCAACATCATATTTACCTGAGGTCTCTGCGTCCACACCATGCTCCTCTGCCACTTTGAGAAATATCTGCAAGGTAGAAATGTTGAAATGACTGCACTCACCTTTGTTAGCCACACAATGGGACCTACCTTCCCCCAAAGATCTCTATAATTCCCTCCCTCCCGCTTCAGAGCACACTGCCAATAGAACATGCAGGATGTGAGCCATCTGAAAATTAACAAACTGCTTCCAGTTTTGGGCAGGTTTATAGAACTGGGAGAATTGCATGGCAAAGTTTCTCCAGGCTTAATAATTTCAGGCAGCAGGTGAGGGAATCAGACATTTTGATGGGGTTTGCCTGAATATGCAGAGAAAGCACATGCCTCCAGAAATGCCGCTATTCCTCAGGTTTGGTGGAAATCGAAATTCACCCACACATTTTGGACAAAGGGTCTCCAATACCATTTCCAAAATTGTTAAAACAACCTCTCTCGCCAATTCCAGCTTTAGCCCTGCTCTCATTTAAACATAGATTCTGATCTTACTATTCAACATAAAGATCTAACTTTTCCTTCTACTGACGGCTGCATGTTTGGCGATAGTGTGCTTTTGGGTTTTTTTTGGTTTTTTAAAATACTTTTTATTAAGTTTTCAAAAGCAAACTCAAAGAAGAACATAAGTCAAATTTCCAAAAACAAAGTCCACTTAAACATAAACTCTTGCATCCAGCATCTTAGTGTTTTCTTATTTACACTGCGCTTTGTCGTGCTCAGATGATAGTGTGCTTTTGGAAATCCCAAAAGCTCAGCTTCCCCTTAACACATGGTTCAACCATATCTGGGACGTGGCTATTTCAGTGTGAATAACTGGGCTTAGAAAGGTAGCAAAAGGTGTTATAAAGAGAGACACCTTTGATGAATCATAGAATCATAGAGTTGGAAGAGACCACAAGGGCCATCGAGTCCAACCCCCTGCCAAGCAGGAAACACCATCAGAGCACTCCTGACATATGGTTGTCAAGCCTCTGCTTAAAGACCTCCAAAGAGGGAGACTCCACCACACTCCTTGGCAGTAAATTCCACTGTCGAACAGCTCTTACTGTCAGGAAGTTCTTCCTAATGTTTAGGTGGAATCTTCTTTCTTGTAGCTTGTATCCATTGCTCCATGTCCGCTTCTCTGGAGCAGCAGAAAACAACCTTTCTCCCTCCTCTATGTGACATCCTTTTATATATTTGAACATGGCTATCATATCACCCCTTAACCTCCTCTTCTCCAGGCTAAACATGCCCAGCTCCCTTAGCTGGTCCCTCTTCTTTTCATACGTAAGGGAACTAGATAGCAAATTGTTCCCCCACTACCACCAGAGAGAGAGAGACAGACAGAGAGAGAGAGAGAGGAAAAAAAGAATTGCTGGTATTTCTTCACTAGGAAGCGCATGGCTCACATACCTCTTCCAGAGTCGTCTCAGAGATGCCATAGCTGGAAATGCCAAGGTCTGAGAGGCGGTCGTCAATCTCATGAAACAACTCCACAAAAGCTCCCTCTTTAGCGGCTTCGTAGGGCAGAACATAAGTTATCTCATGGCCAATGTCTTCCACCAGCCTGGCTTCAGGGACATGCTTCATAATGAGATTAGAAATTGCAGAAACATCTGGAAGAACCAAGATATCATCAAATTCCTCCACTGCTGAAAATTTGCTCTCCACCGCACTGATCAAAAACCAGATTTTTTTACTATTTGAGGATTTTTGATCCATTTCTCTGGGCAACATCCCTGCATACAGGCTTACAAGTATACACTCGTAAGGAACCCATCTTTTAGCACAGAAGAACTTACCCTCTGAAACTCCCCGCACATTGAAATTCGGCAGGCAACTTCACTGTACTGTTTAAGACACGTGCTAAAAACTTTGTTTAGTCAAGCCTGCCCGGATATGTAAAGTTGACATGCATTTAAATAGGTGGTTTTATCTTTAAAATGTGTGTTTTTAAACTGCTCCTTTTCATTTTATTTTTTTGTTAAGTTGGTTTTTAACTCTGACTTCTATTGATAATTTTAATCTATATTTTATGTAAGGCACTTGGAGGTTTTGTGATTAAGAAGTATACAAATGTCATTACGAAAATAAAGTAAAATGAATGATGGAATATTTACAGTAAATGAAACAGAGAGGGGAGGAAGAGGAGGAGGAGGAGGAGGAGAAAAGAGGAGGAGGAAGAGAAGAAGAAGAGGAGGAGGAGGAGGAAGAGGTATTGGGTCCAAGGCAAGAAATAAAAATTGCTGGGGAAAGCAACAGAAAAGTGACAGGGTAAAAACTTTTTTAAAAACACAGAGGAAGCCAGGCAGATGAGATTATTGACTAATCTCAATAATAATTTTTAAAAATAACACCACCACCACTCTGGTGACTTAAAATTATAAAAGACAGAGACGCAAGAAACAACCTGAATGCTTTTGTTATCTTTTTAAATCCCTTACCTATTGTCAAGGTGTCACTGTCATGGTCACTGCCAAGTCCAGCATCTGAACTGCTCTGAGACACACTGTCATCCTAATGAGAAAAGAAAAGGCGATCCAATTATCTCTTATCTGAACAAAGTCAGGGTGTTTTTTTAAAAAGGAGAGGGGGGGGAAATGCAATTCTCAAGAAACAAAAAGGACACTGATATTATGTCTCTAAGGAGCCCGTGTGGTACAGTGGTTAGAATGTCAATCTAGGACCTGGGAGACCAGAGTTGAAATCTCCACTTAGCCTTCAAGAGAAAATGGGGTGTGGAGAACCATTTGCGCACAATACACTGAGCTCCTTCTATGACTACACGCTATGATCAAACTGCATTATTGTACAGACTATAGGGATGCTGGTGGCGCTGTGGTCTAATCCACTGAGCCTCTTGGGCTTGCTGATCGGATGGTTGGCGGTTCAAATCCCCGCGATGGGATGAGTTCCCGTTGCTCGGTTCCAGCTCCTGCCAACCTAGCAGTTCAAAAGCATGCTAGTGCCAGTAGATAAATAGGTATCACTGCGGCAGGAAGGCAAACAGCGTTTCCATGCGCTCTGGGTTCTGTCACGGTGTTCCGTTGCACCAGAAGCGGTTTAGTCATGCTGGCCACATGACCCAGAAAGCTGTCAATGAACAAATGCTGGCTCCCTTGGCCTGGAAGCGAGATGAGCGCCGCAACTCCATAGTCACCTTTGACTGGACTTAACCGTCCAGGGGTCCTTTACCTTTTTTCTTTTACCTTTTTTATTCGCGACATATAAAAAAATAAAAAAAATTGTCCAGTAGCACCTTAGAGACCAACTAAGTTTGTTCTTGGTATAAGCTTTTGTGTGCATGCACACTTCTTCAGATACACACTAAGCTTTTCATGCATGTACAGGAAAGATTATAGCAAGAACAAACTTAGTTGGTCTTTAAGGTGCTACTAGGGATGCAGGTGGCGCTGTGGGTTAAACCACAGAGCCTAGGACTTGCTGATCAGAAGGTTGGCGGTTCAAATCCCTGTGATGGGGTGAGCTCCCGTCACTCGGTCCCTGCTCCTGCCAACCTAGCAGTTCGAAAGCATGTCAAAGTCCAAGTAGATAAATAGGTACTGCTTCAGCGGGAAGGTAAACAGCATTTCCATGCGCTGCTCTGGTTTGCCAGAAGTGGCTTAGTCATGCTGGCCACATGATCCGGAAGCTGTACACTGGCTCCCTCGGCCAATAAAGCGAGATGAGAACCGCAACCCCAGAGTCGGCCACGACTGGACCTAATGG
The DNA here is from genome assembly GCF_965153285.1 of Podarcis tiliguerta. NCBI lineage: Eukaryota > Metazoa > Chordata > Lepidosauria > Squamata > Lacertidae > Podarcis > Podarcis tiliguerta. The sequence continues at coordinate 11,918,774 of NC_139550.1, forward strand.
TCAGGGGTCCCTTTTCCTTTACCTTTAAGGTGCTACTGGACAATTTTTTATTTATATATTTCGACTGCATCAGACCAACACGGCCAACTACCTGAATCTACAACCTTTTTTATTGTACAGACTATTTCTGGTCGTGGGCTAAAGGAACAGAATATGTTACTTGAGGGGCCCCAAAATCTCCCCATTGTTTCTAGAAGAAATCAGCAAACTGCGCCCCTCCCCCTCTTCCCTTGACAGCACTTCTGAAAGCAGTACCTTTTTCAGGTAAGACACGGTGCTGCTACTGTTCCTGTAGGAGCTGAGTGAGGAATCCACGTCCTTCTTGACTAAGGTCAGATAATATCCAGTCCCCAACTGGTTCTTCAGGAACAGCGAAGAGCCAACGCAGCACAGTTTGCCATGAGAAATGATAGCAATTCGGTCTCCGAGGATGTCTGCCTCGTCCATATGGTGTGTGGAGAGGATGATGGTGCGACCTGACAACCAGGAAGAGAAGAAGCCAAATATATCAGACTGGTTTAGTGACTGTGCACCCATATATTGTTCCTAACAAATGGCAGCTTAAATAAAGCTTGTTTACATTAAGGAAACAGCATAGCCCTACAGCAGCATAGCCCCAATCCAACTGTGGGAGAGTGGAGGGGCTGAGGTTGCTTTTGGAGACCATAACGAAGGCTGATCGCCGAAGAATTGATTCTTTTGAATTATGGTGCTGGAGGAGACTCTTGGGAGTCCCATGGACTGCAAGAAGATCAAACCTATCCATTCTTAAGGAAATCAGCCCTGAGTGCTCACTGGAAGGACAGATCCTGAAGCTGAGGTGGAAAAGACCCTGATGTTGGGAAAGATGGAAGGCACAAGGAGAAGGGGACAACTAAATGACTAAACAACAACAACAACAAATAGAAATGAGGGATCTGGTTGCAGATCTCCACTAATTCATCTAGTTTGACTCAAGTCTTTAAAAACAGCAACCCACGATTGAGCTCTCTGTTCATACTAACTTTAATTAATTAATTTTTAATTATTATACAATTTTGTAACATGCAGAGAATAGCATTTATAGAGAAACCAAAGATTGGAACTAAGGGAAATCAGGGGTGGGGGTGGGGAGGAGGGATTGTTTTATGGGAGGGAGGGGGAAATGGGGGGGGGAATTAAGGATGATATGTTTTAAGATAATAGGTTTTGTTTAAATTCCTAATAAAAATTTAATAAAATAAATAAATATATAAAAGTCTCATATACCATGAAGCTAACAGATGCACAGATTTCAGCCAAAGAAGCTCTACTGATATTTCCCAAAATTGATATAGGCTGGTGCAACAGGAGTCTTATCAACATCACAATAAACTTTATTTTACTGAAGAATAAAAATAATAATTAATTTTTAATTCAATCTCATTTTTTTTAATCCTAAAAAATGAGAAAAACCCATCTAACCAGGACTTTTTTATAGGACAGGGGTCTTTTTAATATTGGTACACAAATAAAGAAAAGGACGGTCCTCTCCGTTTGCCAATCTTCCTTCTTCAGTTCCATTTGTGGATCCGTTTTCAAATTGCACGTTAACTTACTTATATAGGAGAAGGAGAAAGGTGGGGTCTAAAATCTCTAAAGGCCAGCAATGCCAGAAGGGAGTCATCAAAGAGACGTCAGGGAACATGGCTGCAATGCAGAACCACCACACCATAGAGATGCAACTTTTCACTGGGTCGCAAGAGGAAAAGGCAAGTGGTACCTTGGCGATATTTCACAAGCAGCTCCCAGATCCCTCTGCGAGAATAAGGGTCAACTCCAGCCGTCGGCTCATCCAGAATGACAACCTTAGAGCCGCCTACAAAGGCCAAAGCTACTGAAAGCTTTCTCTGCATACCACCTATGAAGCAAAAACAGACAAGATTCAGTCTAATTTAATCTAGGGTTCGATTCCGCTTTACCTGGGGTGGTCTGAGGAACTGCTGCTATGCACTTATGTGAATGCATGCATGGTAGAAGAGATTTAGGTCTAAGACAACATTCCCCAGCCTATTGCCCTCCAGGTATTTTAGACTCCCATCAGCTCCATACAGAATAGTCAATGATCAGGGTGTATGGGCAATCTATATGGAATATATTTGTATTTCGAGGAGTTAAGTGATCTGACTCAATTGCCCTCTTCCAGCCTCCTCTTCCTTCCCCCTCCCTATCTCTTGTTAAGCTCCTTGATGGTTGGAAGGAAGTGATAGTGCTGGGTACCTTCTTTGATGTTGGACATGGTTTGGACAAAGTGAGGCATTGGGTAAAAGGTAAAGGGACCCCTGACCATTAGGTCCAGTCGTGGCCGACTCTGGGGTTGCGGCGCTCATCTTGCTTTATTGGCTGAGGGAACCGGCGTACAGCTTCCGGGTCTTGTGGCCAGCATGACTGAGCTGCTTCTGGCAAACCAGAGCAGCGCATGAAAACACCGTTTACCTTCCCGCCAGAGCAGTACCTATTTATTTACTTGCACTTTGACGTGCTTTCGAACTGCTAGGTTGGCAGGAGCTGGGACCAAACAATGGGAGCTTACCCCATTGCGGGGATTCAAACTGCCGACCTCCTGGGATAGCTGCGCAGCCTGCATTCGCTCCATAAGACGCACACACATTTCCCCTTACTTTGTAGGAGGGAAAAAGTGAGTCTTATAGAGCAAAAAATATGGTATTTAATCTTCTCACTCACTTGTGTTTTGTATTGCTTCTGAATCTCATTTTAAAAGAGCCACCTTGCATGTGACAAGACACAGGGACGTTGGGAGTTACAGTCCCAAAACATCCACAGGCATTTGGCTGCCAGTTATTGGAAGCCAACAGACAGATTAGATGGGTCTCAGGCCTGATCCAGAAGATCTCTTGTTATGCTTTTTATGCATGGGTATACACAGCAAGGCAAACAATAGTTGCATTTGGCTGAATAAATGAAATTTACCAGAGAGTTTGCTTGTTTTTGATTTGAGTTTATGAGGCAAACCAACATCTATGGCCATCTGCTTCATCTCCTTTTTCACCAACTTTTCCGACAGTCCCTTCAGGCGCGCATAAAACCAGATGTGTTCCTCCACTGTCAACCTACGCATGGGGGGAGAACGGCCACATTTTGGTAAGAAAAAACACACATATTGTCTGTTCCTTGTCATCCAGTTTTAAAGTGCTAACATGATAATGAAAATACATACAATTGTACCTTGGATCCTGAATGTCTTGGTACTTGTACGTTTTGGTTCACAAACGCTGCAAACCTGGAAGTGAGTGTTCCGGTTTGCGAACATTCTTTGGAACCCAAACGCACGACAGGGCTTCTGCAGCTTCCAATTGGCTGCAGGAGCTTCCTTCAGCCAATCAGAAGCCGCACTTTGGTTTCTGAACGTTTTGGAAGTCGAACGGACTTCCAGAACAGATTCCGTTCAACTTCCGAGGTACGATTGTATTCAGAGGCGGAATCCCAAATTAGGCATGATAGGAAACTGCCTTATACCAGGTTGGATAACTGATATTGTCTTTGCTGATTCTCTCTCTCTAAACACCCCCCCCCATCACAATCGTGGGAATTTTGCTAGTTAAGAAACAAATGAAAAGGTGCAAGGGAATGGTGTTTCATAGCGTGACTCACTCATCAAACAGGACATTGTGCTGGGGACAGACACCCAGATTCTTCCGGATGGTGCTGAGCTCAGAACGGATGTCTTTGCCAAGGATGAAGGCTGTGCCCGAAGTTGGGGGGAATAACCCAGTCAGAATGGACCTAAATATAACAAAAGGGAAGTTGAGTGCAAACAAGCCAAGCAAAGCATGACTTTGGAAGGTGCTTTCCCACCGTACCAATTTTGCCCTCTTACATTGTGGTGGTTTTCCCAGCGCCGTTGTGTCCCAGGAAGGAGGTAATCTGCCCTTCATAGAAATTCAGAGTAAGGCCGTCAACAGCCAGTTTCTTGCCATCACGGTAAACCTTCACCAGGCTTTGAATCGACACTCCAAGGTGAAGATGACTTGGCTCTTCTTCCATGCAGACTGTTGCAACAGGAAAGTAAATCTACTTAGTGAAGCACAGCATGTTTATAATACCTGCAAGCTACTTCAGCATCGGACTGGACAGCAGGGGGCAGAGGGAGAATTGGGGTGTGACCCCCCAAAAATTGGGTTTCCCGAATCCAAGGGGCTGCAGGTCTTAAGAAATCAAACTGAGAACAGCAGGGAGCCTTATCCATTGGAAAGTATTCCACCAGAGAAGCCTGGTTTGCCACTGAATAAAATGTAGGAGGACACCAGTTGCTTACTTTCAGGTGAATTTTTGTGAAGAGAAGGGGTGTGTTGCTCTCCAGATTGCTCACCACACCAGTAGGACTTCGTAAAGGGAAAGTACCAGGGTCTGGGGATGCCGTATTGACCTAAACGACAAGGGACAAAATGACCTGGATGAGCCTTGGGGGGAAATCATTCAGATGTGCAGAAGATAAGATGCATCTCCAAGTACTGAATTTTGCAAAGATTGGAGCCCGATCTGTCCATATTATCTAGTCACTTTACCAAACACCCTTCCCACACCTTGAGGTGGCTAAAGGTAGTTTGTATGGAGTAGCTTCAACCCGCCAGAAACAATCCAGCCAAGGGAGTGAATGTGCTTGGACTAACCACAGACCTGGGGAAAGGAAGGATTGCTAACGGCTGCAAGGAACACTCTGCCCTTGATCTTTGGAGGAAGCAGCCTCATAACAGTGATGTAAGAGGACCAAAGGCATTTCACTGCCTCAGGTGAAGGACAAGACAACACCACTGTCCTGTTCCATGCACAAAAGTGGGCTGGGTTAGCACCTGAAAGCTACTAAAATGCTGGCACCTGAACAGCATCCTCCATTGCAGGACAAGGATACAGGGCAAGCCACATGCAGCTCTGTCCTCTCCTCTCCCCTATAGCCTCTGCTGCCTTAGGTGACCAGCTCACTTTGCTCAACAGCAGAGTCAGCCCTGTCTAATGCATAACCTTTTTATTACATTTTCAGATTTTACAAGTTCTTTTAAACAACAAATCTCTCATATCTCCTGACTTCCCATCCACCCTTCCGCAGTGTTCTAAAGCTGCTATGTTACAGTGGTACCTCGGGTTACATATGCTTCAGGTTACATACACTTCAGGTTGCACACTCCGCTAACCCAAAAATAGTGCTTCAGGTTAAGAACTTTGCTTCAGGATAAGAACAGAAATCGGGCTCTGGTGGCGTGGCAGTAGCAGGAGGCCCCATTAGCTAAAGTGGTGCTTCAGGTTAAGAACAGTTTCAGGTTAAGAACGGACCTCCGGAATGAATTAAGTACTTAACCTGAGGTACCACTGTACTTACATTTTACCCATTACAGTGGTACCTCTGGTTAGGTACTTAATTTGTTCTGGAGTTCCGTTCTTAACCTGAAACTGTTCTTAACCTGAGGTACCACTTAAACTAATGGGGCCTCCCAGTGATGCCACCGCGTGATTTCTGTTCTCATCCTGAAGCAAAGTTCTTAACCCGAGGTACTATTTCTGGGTTAGCGGAGTCTGTAACCTGAAACGTCTGTAGCCTGAAGCGTATGTAACCCGAGGTACCACTGTACATCAATTCTGACTTATTAAACTACCAATTTTCATCTGTTGCTATCCTGAATACGTTTTAACATAACCATGGTATTTTTTCTTCCAAACATTCCACAGATTATTTCCATTCTTCAAAAAAAGCTCCCTCCTTTAATTCTAACAGTTTGTCTAGCCATCTCAGCATATTCCACCATCTTCATAAGCCAATCTTCTTTCAGTGGGACTTCTTCTTTCGATTTTTTGCACGAAGATTATTCTTGCCACCGTTGTAACACGCATAAACAAATCAAACAATTCCTTCAGAGCACAGTCAGCCTCGTCAAGGCTCTTGCACCTGCTATCTTTGGTGGACAGTGGCGTAGTGTGGGGGGTACGGGGGGAGCGGCCGCACCGGGCGCAACATCGGGGGGGGGGCGCTCGCACTCGCAGCTCTCTGCCCCTACCTGGCTCACTCACTCTCTCTCACAGCAGTGCTGGCTGTGCGAATCCGATCTGAGCTGCCGGGTCGCCGCCCACTGTGGAGGGGAGGGTGCCAGGCATGTGGTGCAGTGAGGAGGGAGAGCGAGGGACTATCTGGGGGAGGGACAGTGCAGCGGGGGGGGGGCGCAAATTACTTGCCTTGCCCCGGGTGCTGACAACCCATGCTACGCCACTGTTGGTGGATCTACAGCAATCTGTCACCGCTCCTCCTCCGGTGAGACTGCTGTTTCTGGGATCTCCCATGGCTGGATAATAATATGGAAACAGCAGCATCCCTGACTTCCAAAGGGAGGGAAGTGGGGTAATAGGAAGTAATGGGCTAAGACGGAGAGAGATTTGATGTGCTACTGCTCACCTGGAAAGACAGCCTCGATGTACCAAGTCAGAACCCCATACAGCAGACTATCGAACAGCATCATACACACAGAAGTTGTCAGGTTGTAGCTGTCTCCTTCCAAAGGGCTCATGAAGACATTGTCCCATTGCAACCCAACACCCTGCTCTTCAAACAGGGAAAGGTACTCACTGCCAAACCCAAAGGCGACCGGAGAAAGCAGGCTCTGCAGAGGAAAAATACCAGTTAACATCCTGGGTGCATTCACTCACTCACTCATGTTTTCAGTGCAAGGAAAGATAATGGCAACAGGGAACAAAAGCAAAAGCCAATTCAGCTGTGACCAAATGGGTACCTGAGCTAGTTCCACATGGGTGGGACAAAGGATGCAGTTCCTTACCATCAGGTTATCATCTGTTTAGTATGGAGGCTGGCAATCAGGTGGTGAGGAACTATACCATTGGCCCTGCTCATGTAATCTCGAAACCAAATATTCCTGGAGCAGATTTGGAATAAATTGGGGGGGAAGAGTTTCCAGTACCACCATGGGAAACATACACACACATCCCAGGAATTCCTGAGAAGGACAGTGCTTGTGGTTGCAACTCTGTGTCAACAGAAGATACAACTCATGTGCTCCTTGAATGCCCTTTTTATAATGATCTTAGAAACAACCACATTTACCCATTGTTAAGATCACAGTAGGGAAGCTCACCCCTAGCAAAGACTTGTTTTTTGCTGTCCTATGTAGAGACGTATACAGTCATACCTCATGTTACGTTTGCTTCAGGTTACACATTTTCAGGTTGCATCCCACAGCGACCCGGAAGTAACAGAATGGGTTACTTCTGGGTTTCACCGCTTGCGCATGTGCGGCGAATTGCAACCCATGCACACACAGACGTGGGTTGCGTTCTGTTCAGGTTGTGAATGGGCCTCTGGAACAGGTCCCGTTTGCAACCAGAGGTACCACTGTATATACTTCAGAATACAGTGGTGCCTCGCAAGATGAAATTAATCCGTTCCACGAGTCTCTTCGTCTTGCGGTTTTTTCGTCTTGCGAAGCACGGCTATTAGCGGCTTAGCGGCTATTAGCGGCTTAGCGGCTTTAAGAAAAAGGGAAAAAACTCGCAAGAACTCGCAAGATGTTTCGTCTTGCGAAGCAAGCCCATAGGGAAATTCGTCTTGTGGAATGACTCAAAAAACGGAAAACTCTTTCGTCTAACGAGGTATTCGTCTTGCGGGATACCACTGTATCTAAATTTCTTGCTAAGGCTCTACAAATCTGTGCTATTAAACTTAAAGGGGGTATAGGAAATGAATTGTCCTTTAAAGGTTAAGGAGCAGAAATGTAAATCTCTATTATTATTATTATTATTATTACTATTACTATTATTATTATAGTTATCATTTGTATAATGGCTGCCTGCTAAAACACAATGAACTGACTTGATCCCAACTTTCCCCCAAAGTGCTAAAGGGTGTAGGTGATATACATATTATTTTCATAATAACCCTGGGAGGTAGATTAGGCTGAGAGTTGGTAACTGGCTCAACACTGCCCAGTGAGTTTCGTGGCCATGTGGTCATTTGAACTCTGATCTCCCAGGTCCTAATTCAATACTCTAACAACTACACTGGTGTAGTGAAACCAATTAAAGTTTGATTAAAAGTTGAAAGAATTAGGGAATGGGGGAAGGGGATGTGCAGAACCAACCCCCCCCCCAAATAAATTAGTCCAAGAAGGTCTGCCCAGACCAGATTAAAAAAAGATCTCTCCTTGCTGGCAGTGCTACCCTCCCCTCGCCGCCCCGTCCCCCTTGCACTGACTCACCGCAAACGTTTTGAGAGAGAAGGTCATGTAATCATGCCAGGCAAAATTCAACGTGCAAGGCAAGTAGAGAGTAAAGTAGATGATCCCGGCACAAGCTGCCGCCAAGTTGGCCCTTGAGAAAAAGGTGCTGATGAGGAAGCACTGTGTTATGGTCACTATGCCAAAGATAGACAGGAAGACAAACACCACGCTGGGGTCACTGTAGGGCAGCAGGTTTCCTTTCTGGAGAAAGAGAGGACCAGTTGTACAGCCATGAAACATTTGACAATTCACATTTCATCATTGCTTTATTATTATTATTATTACAACTTATTACCATTACTAGCATTACTGTTATTATTTGTACACACCTGCGGTGGTTTACATTAACAAGTGGGGGCAAACATGTGTTTGCAGTAAGCAAGTTGATGTGTCAGACATACAGAGACAGTCCTATGGGGCCTGGCAGGGTAGGATATAGATCCTTGGCCAATGTGTTTAGCTATCAAACCCACATTTGCTACTGTGGAATATGTGAAAAGGAGCTTAGCCATCCCATCTTACAAAAAAAGAATGGTCACCTCTGAGCTCATGTGTTCTTTCTGAAGACAATATTATTATTATTATTATTATTATTATTATTATTATTATTAGCCACTCTGGGCAGCTTCCAACATATACAAAAACTTCCTGATACAGGGCTGCCTTCAGATGTCTTCTAAAGACAGATGTATAGTTACTTATCTCCTTGACATTTGATGGGAGGGCATTCCACAGGGTGGGCTCCACTGCTGAGAAGGCCCCCGTTACCTCACTTCTCTCAATGAGGGAATCACCAGAAGGCCCTCGGAGCTGGACCTCAGTGTCTGGCTGAACGATGGGTGTGTGTGTTTGTGTGTGGAGATGCTCTCTCAGGTATACAAGGCCGAGGCCGTTTAGGGCTTTAAAGATCAGCACCAACATTGTGCTTGGAAATGTACTGGAAGCCAATGTTTCAGAACCAGTATTCATTGACTACTATGCTCTGCTATTATTTTTACGTTCTTGTTCATCCTTAAGGGAGCGCAGGCAAGCAATTTATGCCACAGGATGCATTCTTCTATCCCCTTACCTGGGAGTAATTCCCATGGAACCCGGTGGGATTTACTCAGGAACATAAGAAGAGATCCGTAGCTAAGGTGAGAATTGAACAGTGGGGGATCCTAATATTGCATGGTAAGCCACTATAGCAGATCAACAGTTGTGGATTAAACATCCTATTAACCAAAGGAGTGAGAACGTGCAGCCAGACTAACCTTGAGGATGAGCGTCAGGAGCCCAGCGCTCATGAGAATGGGGATGAGGCTGCTAATGAACCAGCTGAGCCAGAGGGTGCCGTTGTTTAGGCCCATAATCCTCATGGTCTCTTTCAGGCGGGCCTCCTTTTCATACACAATGCCCTTGACGATCACGGCCACAGAGTAGATCCAAGCCAGAGTCATGAAGAGGGGCATGGAGCCGCTCATGACACGCAAGAATCTGCAGAGGGGAAACCAGAGGAAGGCCAAGACTTGGGGTTATCATTTATTGATAACAAGTTTAAGGCAGACCAAAAGAAATACTTCGTCATGCAGTGTGTAATTCACCTTTCAAGATTCGATGGCGGCTGCCTGCCTGCCTGCCTGCCTGCTTACAAAGCTTTTCTAAAGAATGAGAATTTGTCTATCAGTGGCTACCATAATAGCTAAACAGAAAGTCGATGTTCTGAATGCTGGGGAAAACAAGGGGGAGACCATTTCTGCTTGGTTTCAGAGCCATCTGTTCAGCCACTGCTGGAAACAGAATCTAGATTGCCCTCTCCTCCCCCTCCCCCTTGGACCCAAGAAGTATGAGCTGCTCTAGGAGGCTAACCTGCCACCATCTTGAAAGCTTCCTCAAAGATGACCCATGGAGGCTTTATAGAGAAGCTTGCCTTCCCCCAGGAAGTGGCATCTTTGAGAAAATGTCACCACTTGAAGAAGACTCCCAAACCCCATCACGGAGGTTCTTTCCTGTCACTGCCTCTGCAGTCGGGTGAAGAACCAGCTCACGTTTCTCCAAAATCTGCCACCCTAAAACTCAGGTCCACTCTGACTTAAGCAGAGTCAGCCAGGCCAGGGGACCACTCACTCAGAGACTGTCACTTACACATCATCCACATAACAGGGGTAGGGCATCTGCTGAACGTAGACTCCCGTTTTCTTCTCGGAGCCGGTCACAGTGCGGATGATCGCCTGCTCTATCACATCCTGCAAGTAAGCAAAGCCTCCCCAGACGTAGCGCATGTCCTCAAAAGGATCAGCTCGAGGACCTGGATCCCAGTACCTATAGCACCAAAGCAAAACAATAGTTGGGTCAGAATTCTCACGCCCATTCCTGTTAATCGCGAACCTACCAAGGCCTCTTTGAGGACTGCTCACCCGTCCTTAATTTTGTTTGTTCTCTCCACGCTATCGATGTCCATCCTTATCTTGTACTTGACATGTTGTGGCAACTTCACGCTGCCAGGAGTGATTTCAGGGAAAACGATGCCTGCCCAAAACCTCCTCTGATCCAGTAGCTCCAGGGACTTGTCGATAAGCCGCACTTCACTAGGCATGGCTTCCAGTTTGTCCAGATTGACACACTGCAACCACGACGGACAAAATGAATCAGAACCTGGGCTGAAGTTTCTTTGAGAAGCAAATGTTTGCGCAAACACTGAAATAAGAAGCATGCACCATTTCTGTCCGATTAAATGCTACAGTGCCAGTGTGGTGTAGCGGTCATAGTGTCAAGACTAAGATCAAGAATGGTGGACTTTGACTTACATCATCAAGTCGAAATGTAGCTTTCCCCCCAAAGGATGTGGGCTCAGCGGACTGGGTACTCTTAGGGACACCTAAGCTCTAGTCCATTTGGCCAGCTAAGGAGGCCCACTGATGACATCTTTTCTGAGATTGCTCTTCCCCCACCGCCCAAATCCTGAAAAATGGCCTTGTGTATCTCTTAGGACCAGTTTCTGTTCTGCAGTCTATTGCAGAAATTATTCTTTCTGAATCGACTTGGAGAGAGAAAAGGAATAGCCCCAATAGTAATGAACAAGATCAAAACACTAGTAAATATGAGACTCACTTCCATGAAGCGGGAAATAGTCAGAACAGCATGGTCAGTTTCATTGAAAGCTTCCCTCCAGGTGCGGGTTGAGCCATTCACCGGATGGACATCCTCCGGGTTCTTTGCCAAGAACAGGGATAGATCTTCTACGGTCCAGCTTGAACCCATTAAGTGGTGTTTCCAAAGGAACTTGTTCTTCAGTAACGTCTGGTGTTAGCAACATAGCGAAGAAACTTAGTGAAATTCACCATGAAGTAAGAGCAAAGAGCATAAATAGCATTTCACAGATCTATTGCCTGTGTTTGCACAGAACAGCAGGATGAACAAACCAAGAAGCTTTGGCTTCCCATTACACCCAACCCAAGGATGGTGGCCTCTTGTTCCCTAACAAACCGTGATCAATGGCCAGCCTGAAGCCATTAGTTTGGGGTTAACTTACTAAGGAAGCCACACACCATAGTCCTGGGTTTAGATGGAATGGGAAGCCTAAACTACTTGATTTGTTTGTCACACTTGTACCAGGGGAGGAATAAGTGATCAGGCAACCGACTAAAGTGTGCTGCTCATCCAAAGTAAACCATGACAAGCCAAGAAGTCTGGATTGTCATTGCGAGGGAACACAGTCACTGTCAGTCTTCCTACTTGCAGCTCAATCTCAGGCTTACTGCTACTGGACAAAACCTCTTTCCAACACCTACACTAGAATTCAGATTAGGTGGGAAAGGCCGCTCATTATTTAATGGTGTATTCCACTATGCTGGACATGCCCAGACTGCTTGTTGCCTAACTCTCAGTTGCCTGGTTATGAGCAATTGGGTGGAATATTGCCTGCGTAAATTTGCAGGCAGTACTTCTGTCCAGTTGCTCACTATGATCACTGAAGGAGGGGCCTGGAAGACCCCTGAGAGGCCAGGGCCCCCCCAGGCTTCCTTGTGACAGTGGTCCTGAGTGGGACTCTAGTGACACGACTGCTACACAGGGCATAAACTGAACTGGGTAAGCTGAACATTCACATGATAGCTCAGTTAGCTATCATATGGGACAGCTGCATATTCCTGTATTGCAAGGGGAACTAGATGATTCTTAGGGTCCCTTCCTACTCCACAATTCTAAGATTCTATGATGGTCTTGTTCTGCTCATTGTCAGATCTGAGCCTTCCCTTTCCACAATTTCTATTTTTGGCTCACTAGGCGGCAGCCTTGTACAACATCTCAGCAGGGAAGCGACAGCCGTTGCTGAAAGCAAACAAACAAGGCCCTGTTGAAAACTGGAGAGGGGCAAGGGAAGAAATTTGTTTCAGCTGCTTGGCGATTGTTAAAAGCAGTGCCAGCACTGTCTAGAGAGCACAGGCAAAGAGGCAACGAAGCATAAATGGAATATTAACATCATAACATAGGGTTCCTCTGATGCCATGAAGCCAGAGGGAAGCTCTCGCACACAGCGAGCTACAGGGCTCTTCAAACAAGTCAGGAACAAATCAGGAGCTGGGCATATCAGATTCCCCCTCCCCCTTTTAAATGCATGTTCCGTATTTATACTGTGTCAAAGAGTTCAGTTAACAAGTTGAGGTGCCATGGTAACCAAACTCTGGCCACGTTTGCAGGGCCAGCCATTATGCAGTGGGAGGTGCCCCCGTTGGCCAATTTGGGAAGGTATCATCATAAATCAGCAACATGTCTATTTCCCAGCTTATGCTTAGCTCCATGAAGGACAGCCATGGGAGTGGCACCAAAATTTGGGGTCGTATATGTCATATTAGTATGTTTATAGTTTGACCACAGAGAAGAACTTAATGAGGATGGTTTTGGCTCTGTGTTACACATTATGCTTCCCTCTTAACAGAGAAGGGGGGAAGACCCATTCCAAACAGCAGGCCAGGACAACGGGACACACACAAGGAGAGGGAATTTCTGAAAATGTGGGTGAAATGGAAGGTATGCAGAAAAATATTTGAAATTTGCAAATGGAAAGTGAGTAAAACGTAGCAAAATCAACAACTGCACATGAACACTGTCCTAATGCTTCCATAGAACTCTGGCAGGATTAGGGTTGCCATATTTCAGAAAGTGAAAATCCAGACAGAAAAGTTGTTTTGAGTCCTCCCCTGCTGTACAGCACTGAAGATTTTGGTCCCTAACACTCTGATACAGTTCACAGGCACACGCCCTGTTGAAACATCGAAACAAGTCACAACATCATGTTGTAACACCCACTTGTTTTCCTTCTGATTAATCTGTGCAGAAATGGGAAAGGGAGGGAGCCATAAAAAAAATAAAAGACCACCATCCGGCTGGGTGGAAAGGTCATCCACCAGAGAACCTGGCTTGCATCCTCTCCGGGACATCACAGAGCACACTTTGTGTTCTTGTGAACTCTAAACAAAAAGTCTGTCTTTAAAGAATGCTAACACCTGAACATCTCTCCCACTGTCACAACTGACCATATGTGCTGCTGCAAAATGTATCTGCTGAGGCAGCTGGCCAGACACTTCTTGTTTTCTGGCAGCAGGTACACAGGCAGCAATGAGGTGTTCTCCTCACACGTGACGGTCCCTACAGTTTCTCTGTTTTCTCATAGAAGTTGTGGGTGAGTCAGGCTCCATAAGAAAGCAGTGGATTTAACAAAAGAGTTATGTGGTCAATCTGGATCTGAACAGGTTATTAGGCTTCCAGGGTGAGTATCTTTGATTAATGGGACATCCTGAGCTTTAGGCAGGACAGTTTTCTTCTCTCTCTTCCTAGTAAGCTTCATGGCTTGAGAAGGAATTTCAACCCCCCAGCAATGCAAACTACATCACACTCACTCTCCAAAAGCAAATAGCACACTGACCTTGTACTGGATTTTTTTTAAGGCAATATTACAATACAATAAAGGTTGAAATGAATTATTGTTGTTATTCCAAATAGTTATTTAAATACAATGCTTGTTTTTTTCACACATCTGGATAGCACCAGTATGACCTGCGTCTGTTTCCTCTGTTAAAACGGGTGAGGTAATATTTAATCACATTCGTCTCTAGTTCAGAGCCCCATGTAATGTGATTATGGCAGAACTCAACGTAACAGAATGTGAAGCCTGCCTGTACTTGAATAGCCCCTCGTTTCACATTCATTATGGGCCATGTCCTTGGCAGGTGAACACACACAGCAGCCTGCGGAAGGGAGGATGCAGGCCTGATTTATATGCTGGCCAGAATCTGCCTGAGTTGTGCACAACAAATCAGCCAACCTGGCACTTGGGGAAATCACAGAGGGGAGAGCTGTTGTCTAGAAGGAATCACCTTCCTGCCGAATCTCAGGTTAGAGTCGCATTGCACAGACAAGGAGGCCCTGCCCAAGCAAGCTTGTCAGAAGAAATGAGGTATTACATAGACATGCACGCACTCGCTCGAGGCCAAAGCGCCAATCACGATACCAAAGTAAACAGATTTAAATCACTTCTTGTAAACTGGTCTCCCAAGAAATATCCAATGTTATCTGAGGAGCGAGAAGTTATGGCATACTGACCCGAACTAGATCCATTTCCTGGCTTTCCTCCATGAACACTCTTATCTTTGGTCTTATCTCCTCCCACATCCCTCCGAGATCACGGAAGACACTCAGCTCCTGGAACGTCTTGTTTACCTGCCAGGGTAGTGAAAGGGTCAAAGGTGACATCGAAAAGGTAACAACCAGGGACAGAAATTTGTCGTCGTCCCCAAGATGATTAAGTTGTTTATGTATGCAACAAAAGTGGCTAGGGTTCTCTATGCACAAAAAATGGAAAAAGGAATTCCCACCAAAGAAGAATGGATAAGTAAGGTGATGGACTATGCTGAACTGGCAAAGTCAACAGCCAAAATAAGAGAACCTAACAATGTTTGCTTTGTGGAAGAATAATATTGATGTTATGGTATAAGACATTGAAGGCAGCATGTAGCAGAGGGGGAGAAATAAAAACACCATGGAAAATAGGGTTTAAAGTAGGAAAAAATACAAATTTATTATTTATGTTAAATTTTTGAAAAGTTATTTTAAAAAATAAAAAGGCGACAACCTGCAGAACAGGCTAAAAAGAGTGGCTTCTCCCTGACTTCTGCCCCAAGAAGAAGCAGTGTTGGCTTTATCTTTCGGTATCAACGGACCTTGATTCAATTCTAAACATTAGAACCCAGTTGCAACATCTCCCCCACCCCCATCAGTCAAGCAGTTTATTACGTCTTCCTCCACTCTTCTGCCCCTTCAGCTTTGCAACATCAAAACATAAAGCACTGCAGTGCTTGAACATAAAACCTAGCTGTTCTTGAGCATCTGCCTGGGTCAGCAAATGTGAGCAAGGACCTTACGAATGTTAAAGCAGGATTGCATAAATGAGCAGAACGTTCCAGTACAGCATATCAGCACAGAACCTGCCAGAGTTACAATGGCACAGGATTCAGCCAGGCCTTCGGCAAGGTCTTCTTATGGACAAGAAGTGCTGTGCAAACCACGTTTCCCGAAAAGGGAGAAAAAATGCCCAAGGATATAATGTATACACTTAAAAAGTATGGCTGCACACATGACCCTACCTTATACTGAGCCAAGTTATTGCTTCATTTAACCCAGTATTGACACTGGAAGTTCTTTAAGGCTAAGCAAAACTGCCATCTTCTAAATCTGCCATTCCACTTGCAGTCAATTTGAAGGGGTAGTTGAGTGTTTTGGGAGAAGGATTTAAAGTCTTCAAAATGTTAGCAAATACAATGGCAGAGGTTTCTTTTCTATCTGTTTCTCTCTCTCTCTCTCTCTCTCTTTGCAGTCCAGCTGCAGGAGCAGAGG
This sequence comes from Podarcis tiliguerta, assembly GCF_965153285.1. Lineage (NCBI taxonomy): Eukaryota > Metazoa > Chordata > Lepidosauria > Squamata > Lacertidae > Podarcis > Podarcis tiliguerta. The sequence goes on from NC_139550.1 coordinate 11,934,895, forward strand.
TCTCTGCAATGGTTGTTTGGCTTCCTGGCAAGCTCACAGATCCACCCACACCAACAGTCACAAGGACAGAGAGCAAGGCAGGAGCTTCAGGGACATCAGCAAACTGGTGAGCCACACATGAGTCCATTCAGAAGAACCAGGAAGCGGACACAGCCTCTAGTTCCTATATAAGCTGCCAGTAAGAGTTGAATCATTGTTGGAAGGAAAACCTCATTGGTGCTCCAAGCTCCAGAATACAGCCTCCTCCAGACTGGGAAAATGCGACCAAGTGCAAACTATGCGGCAAGCGGCAAATTCACTTTGACCCCCTACTCCAGCGGTTCTCAACCTGTGGGTCCCCAGATGTTGTTAGACTACAACTCCCATCATCCCTGAGCTCTGGCCTTGCTAGCTAGGGGTGATGGGAGTTGTAGTTCAACAACATCTGGGGACCCACAGGTTGAGAAAGGCTGCCCTACTCACTATTTTCGGTTCCCTCTTGTGCATTTGCTGCAGGAGCCCCGACAGCAGCTGTACAAAGCAAGCCCCCCCCCTTCCTTTGAACAATGTGGAATTGGGATCTTACCTCAGACATGACTGCCCTTGTTGCTGGCGTGTCAGGGGTGTACAAGACCTTCCCCATAAGCAAAGGTTTCAGAGCTCTCCATATGATTCTGGAAAGGGGGCTGGACTCCAGCGTCTTCATGAGGTCATTGCAGTAGGGTGCTTTAAAACAGTTTAAAAGAAGAAGAAGAGAAGAAGAGTTTGGATTTGATATCCCGCTTTATCACTACCCGAAGGAGTCTCAAAGAGGCTAACGTTCTCCTTTCCCTTCCTCCCCCACAACAAACACTCTGTGAGGTGCGTGAGGCTGAGAGACTTCAAAGAAGTGTGACTGGCTCAAGGTCACCCAGCAGCTGCATGTGGAGGAGCGGGGAATCGAACCCGGTTCCCCAGATTACGAGACTACCGCTCTTAACCACTATACCACACTGGCTCCTATGGGAGATGAGCTAGGTGCACAGTATCTTTCTCACCTTAATCCTAGACAGCACACCCAGTATAGACAAGTGCTATCCACCCATCATCATACTGTAGCTTCCTGCATCTTTGAAAATAAAAAAGGACTGCAATCCAAATGATCTGCCCAAAATTAATAAGCATGCACCGGGTTCCACTTACTTGTGTAGTTGTCATAGAAATCAGCAGCATCTTCATCAGTGTTGTTGCCTCCAAACAAAGCTTTGTAGTTGTTGTCTTCATACCAGTTGAGAGACTTGATCTGCAATCCCCCTCCCTCAGGATGTCCACAAACTATTCGGGATACCGCCTGGTAAATTTCGGTGGAAGAACTTGTGCTGTTCACATTGGTTAGGAACACCACCTCCTGCCGCATGTCGCTCCAGCTTTTCATGCTCCCGAGCTTTAGTTCAAAAGGGGAGGAAAAAAATAGGGGTTCACCTACAGATCAAAGCTCGGTCCATTTTCCTGTAAAACTGGTAACAAATATTACACCAAAGATCAATTGGTTCAAAAGCATCCCGAACAAACCTTAAGATTTCCTATTGTGTCCAAGGAACAGAAACTGTTCCTTGGACACACCAGCTTCTATTTGTGCAAACTGCTTGCATTCCATTGCATTCCCCGCCATTCCGTGGAAGGCGTGGAATGTATTCTTCTTGGGGAGCAAAATCCATTCATTCTCTCACCCCAGAAGAGTCGCCTTCCTTTCAGGTGGAATGTAAGGAGACAGGATATCAACAGGCCAAACGAATGAGCAAGCCCTTCTCTCTAATTCCTAAGGACTAATTTTCTTGGGGTTATGTCTATCCATAATTTGGACCCAACTTTAGTTAAAGGCTACTGGAGATATCCCAGTCTGATTTCGCCAGCAAACAGAATATGTGAGTCTGAATTAGCTCCTTTTTTTTTTTAACCACAAGCAATGGTATTTTTTGAATCACAGTCAATACAGCAGAAGATGAACTTCTACTGAAGAATAAAAAAGGTGCTTCTACATTGTGCGGTGCATGTCCAAAAATCTGGAAGGAATTTGCAACTCATGTGATGTTAGGAGAGCATTTCATGAGTACAATGATGAAGTCACAGGTCCAGGAGGAAAAGAATCATTGGAGCCACTGGGGAGTATTCAACTAATTTTTAATCACCGTAGTCCCATTGTCTAAGTTAGGCCCATTAATTTTAATGTGTCTACTCTGACCCATTGGCAGGGAAATAAATCCTATGAAATTAGATCTTTAAGTATTGCAGCAGCCAAATGTAGCCCACAACTCCCTTTGTTTTATTTGTATCCTACTCTCTTCCTCCAGGAAACTCTTGGCTAATCCATTTTATCCTCAGGACCTTCCTATGAGATGGCGCAGGATGAGAAAGAAGGCTCCTGTTGCTGAAATTGCTGGAACTTAAATCCAGCACCTCTCAGGTGCCACTGCCATTCTAAGAAGGAGGTGTTCATGGTGAGTTCCGGCACCTCTTTCCCCAGAAAAATAGCACTGGCTATATGACACCATAGTTAGGCTTTCCGTGTCCTAAACTCTGCTTCGTTCCTCTTTGCTTTAAGGCTTATACGCCACTGCTCAAAAATCACATGGGCATGACATGAAGTCGAAGAACATCTGATAGTTCTGACATCCCAATTGTCGTGATCTGCCACCTAAATTTAAAAGGAAGAGAAATAGCCAAGGTCCTTCCAGAGAACTGACATAAGAGTGATTGTACAAGACGTGACAGGAACATTCTAGAGAAAAGTGTGCGAAGTTCTTGCATTGCTTGGCAACACTCAAGGCAGTGGGTTTATAAAGATATAGTTCAAGAACAGGGAGAAGGGAGAAAGGAGGGGGAAATAAACTCACACACTAGTTCTTAGGTATAACTTTCTTACGACAATAAGTCACACATGCGGAAATTCCCATTTTTGCACAACTACTAAAAGCGAAGATGCCCATTCCTTTTTTATCTAGGCATTTTACGGGGGTGGGGGGAGAGGGGGCAAGAGAAAGAGAGAGAATATGAACAACAGTGTGCAGTAGCATACAGTATTAGGAAGCTGAAAGGGAGTTCTCTCTGATTGTTTGCAGCTATCCATTCCGACTGCTACAGTCACCCAGAGACTTCTGAACACAGGAAGTCCAGTTCACAGGCTGCTGTGCAAGCCAGATTTAAGAGCTGCACCAATGGCACAAAACTTAATGGTTTCTAAACATCAGCGTTTCCTGAAGAAGGAATTTCAGAACAACTTTTAATGCAATAAAAGCCTCACGAGATATGTTCGGAACAAGCCCCCTGTTCCCAGTTTTACATCCAGCCCAGTTTCATATGGACTTGTCTGGTTATGGCTGCCACCTGTCCATGTTTTTTTGTTTTTTATATAGCTAAGCTGCAACCATTCAAAGTACAGTGGTTAAAATTTGCATACATTTAAATAGATTAGTAAATGCATATCAGTGGCGTCTGGAAACCTGGTTGCCCTGCACTGCCCCTCCCCCCCTCCCCAGACAGATGGCAGCCGTACTAACACAACCCTAACCTAGGGAGAGAAAAAATGCCGGACTTAATGTCTCTAGTCCTATACATATTTGTCAGAGCGGATTTAGCGAGCCATGACATTAAAAAGCAAATTTTGGTCATGCAGTTAAGAGCGGTTTTCATGCAAAGCCTCCAAGCTGTCTTTGTTTTGAAGTTGAATAGGATAGCAAGAAGAGGTACTGACTGCTGTTTGGGAAGACTGCCAAAGAAAAGTCACATTCCTCAGCAATCCAGCCACATCAGCAAAGAGAATGTCACATGGTTTTGATTTCTGATTTTTTTTTAACTCCGCACCAAAAGAAAAGAGAGAAAAGGAGAAAGAATGAAACATCACCGATGCTCAAATGATGTAACAGGAAACAGCTGTAACCAGAAACTCGTAGGCAAACTTTTAGGATAGTTAAAACTGGCTGCAGTTTTATCTTGGTTCCAACCAGATTTTTCTGCTAATTTCCATTTGCCAGCCAAAAAGAACACAGCAGGTTCTATAACTCAACAGAGGGCAATCTACTCCTAGGAAACAAAGTGGTTGAAGCAACAGGGAAAAGGGGTGGGATATCACCCCCTCTCCTCCGCAGGAGTACAGTTCTTAACAACCTCGAGTGACCTCACCGCAGCTCCGCAGAGAGGTTATTATAGTTCAGGGAGTAAAAGCTTCACCAGCGAACAGTAAGAGAGACAGAACAATAGGTGTAGCTGAATCTCCGCCCCTCGCTACTTGTTTAAAATGGCAACTTTCAAACTTGAGGAGAAAACGTTTTGAGAATGGCAAAAAGTAGCAGCAGCAGCAACAACAAAAAGCACTTTGCATAAAAAGTTAGGCGGAAGAAAAGAGGCAGCTCGTTTGCTCAGGAAAGAACACACAGAATAACTTTATTTATTCAAAGGGCTTGGAAAGGGAGCTCCAAGCTCCCAAGCCAAAACAATGAACCCGAATTTCCACAGAAACCATCCACTATCAAAAGCAATTTCGACAAGGAAGTTCAGATCCTCGGTCTCTTTGGCTGGGTACACACCAGAGCATCTGGGTTGCGCAGATCCGGTTCTTCCATGTGCACTTCTGTGCACATATGAACACATTCCATTGACCTCAGTATTTCCTGCCCACACTAGTGGACAGGCTTGGTAGGATGAATTCACATTGTGTACTGTTATCTCTTCCCGACAGTATTTTCTCATCCTCCCAGAGTTCTGGAAACTCGAGGCCCATTGTGGGCATGTGCGCAGATACTTGTTCACCTATGTGCTCAGACAATTTTTAATTTCATTCTCGAGCTACAAGTTTTACGATATACCAGACTTGTACAAAGCAGCTGGTTACAAACAACAACAACATGCATGTGTGTGTGTGTGTGTGTATCAGAACCAGCCCCACTAGCAGCCCACTTTACAAACAGCCCCTTTTATAACATCTGCAGATCAGGACGATCCAAATTAATTGGGGGGTAGGTAAAGGGTAAAGGACCCCTGGACAGTTAAGTCCAGTCAAAGGTGACTATGGGGTTGCGGCGCTCATCTTGCTTTCAGGCCGTGGGAGCCAGACAGCTTTCTGGGTCATGTGGCCAGCAGGACTAAACTGCTTCTGGCACAACGGAACACTGTGACGGAAACCAGAGCGCACGGAAACGTCATTTACCTTCCTGCCGCAATGGTACCTATTTATCTACTTGCACTGGTGTGCAAGAGTCGGACACAACTAAATGACTAAACAACAACAATGGCTTGATGCATTGGTGATGTCCAGCACAGCAGAAACCTCTGCCCAAAGGCAGCAGGAATGCACTCACAGGCTTCACTGAGCTGCTCAGGATTAAGAGTAATTTGGATACCTCAACTGGGAACATCGCTGTATCAGTGATCCTAGATGAGAGACAAAAGGCACAGCTTACCTCCCTAAGGAGCTTCCCGAGGCTCTCCATGAAGGTCTCCGTGGTTTCCTTGAGATCCTGAAGAGTGGAGTTGGAGGTGATTCCTTTCTGGAATGACAAATGGGGATTTAGCTTTAGAAGAATCTTAATTGCAACACAGCGGATAGGAATCAACATCATCATTTGCATTTAGTACTCAGAGCAGGATGAAGAGTGGCATTTTGTATCAGCAAGGGCATCTCTCATGCGTGTAGTTCAAGGATCACAAGTGAAGCCAGCACGCACTCAAAAAAGGATGCCATTTGGCAAGAGAAGGAAAGCACCCCCCTCCTTCCTCCTGTGTTTCTGAAAATTCCTCATGAGAACCAGCATCCCTGGCCATCTCACTTCCCATTATTACTGCTCTAAACAATTACATTAAATGGGCCTGGGCATGAGCTAAGCAAGCGGAAAGCACAAATCCATTTGTTTCATGAAACTCTGGCTGCTTACACTGCACTGAAAACACTACCACAATTACTGTGGGACATAAAAAATAAATTAATCACATCAAATGCTTGCAAGACACACATTTTGGCAATGTGCCTCAGACTGGGCCTTTGCACCTCAATCGTTAATCAATTCCATCAAGGACATATGAAATGGAACCCCCAGGATATGACAGTCAGCCAAAGTTACTTCACCCTCGGCACATCACGTTATTGTGCAGGCTTGTCTACACGTGTGAAAAGTCCTGTGCCTGGAAAGCACAGATTTGAGAGGTTTTCCACTTGCCCCGTGCTTCCTAGGCAGGGGTCCAAGTGGTTTTCTATTTGCCCTGCCACTTTCCCTGGAGAAAAAACCCACTCTCTAGCACTAAATGGGAGCACCTGTAAATCCACGGAAAACCCATTTGACATTTGCTCTGATTCAATGGTAAAAAGCAGGTTTCCTAGGGGACAAGTTGTGGGGCAAGCAGAACTGTGGGAGCCCTGTGTCTCGTGTTCTCATTTTGGAAAAGAAGGAAGGAAGGAAGGAAGGAAGGAAGGAAGGAAGGACACCATATTTAATGGCTTGGTTCAGGTTACACAGCATGAGTTTTGGCACATATTTTTCCCATTTGCTCAGCTACAAGGACAAAGACACCTATGTATACTATAACATGTGAGTTACAATATACATGATACCTAGGAACAGAAGAAGCTGCCTTGTACCAAGTCAGATCATTGGCCCATCTGGTTCACTATTGTAGAGTTGAAGCTGATTGGCCACATCTCTCCGGGGTTTCAGAAAAAAGCCACCTCCCCTAGCTCTACCTTTGAGATTTATCAGTCCACTGCCTTCCCACCACTCCGAAAACATTGTATCACCCAATAGCACCACAGAGCTTATTAAAACTTAATTGCCATTGGCATTACAGATCCATATAGCTCTATTTTCCAGCACCGAAACATAAATTGTTGATAAAATAATTGTTTTAAAAGAAATTAGAACCCATGAAAACTCAATTAAATTTGTGTTTCTACAGAGCTTCAGAGCTAGCTGCCTGCCCTGGTGCCATCTTCACCCCTTAACTCTACCTGGAGATGGTTGCAGTTTGTACCAATGACCATCTGCATGTGTTGGGTGTCCAACATTCATTCCAGCTGGTATTGCTCAATGTTTCTTTCATGCTACGGGAACACTAAAATGTCACCCAAATTATTTAGAAAACATGCAGACAACACAAGGGCTTTCAGAGCTGTTCCAAGTTCCTTTGTGGCCTCTGAATGAAGCATGAATCACAACCATCGCAGTCATCTGAAACAGCCGCCCACACAACATAATAAAAGACTGGGTCAAGATTATTCATGAGAAATATCCCGCCAAGCTTTTTTAATCGTTCATAGTTTGTCACACCCTAACGGCCTACCCTACTGGTTTATGAACACATGATTATTATTATTATCATCATACGTTTATTTGGAGATGACAGCTTTCCTTCTGTTCCAGAGCTGGCCTGAATCATTTTTGTGCCTGTACAAAAGCTAATCAGGTTGCGAGTTCAATCTTATTTCAACACTGCTGATCAGACAGCACCTTCCAATGCACTTGAGGGCACCAGGATAGATTGAGAATGGAGGGCAGGCCATGGAGCACAACACAGCAATATCTGCTCTCCAGTCTTTTTACATCTACCACCTGAGGCAGTAGTCTGCCCACTTAAACTTTCGCTAGAAGAGGAAAGGCATCACCAAACGTGGAGGATTAATAAATCGACACAGATTTGCGAAACATTTCTGTATGGGAACTCATATGCTTAGAAGCAAACGCAGACATAATTGCTAATATTTAAAATAGAAATACAGTGGTACCTTGGGTTACTAACGGTTCAGGTCACAAACACTTTGGGTTACAAACTCTGCTAACCCGGAAGTAGTACCTCAGGTTGAGAACTTTGCCCCAGGATGAGAATGGAAATTGGGTGGCAGCAGCAGGAGGCCCCATTAGCTAAAGTGGTACCTCGGGTTAAGAATGGACCTCCGGAACGAATTAAGTTCATAACCCGAGGTACAATACATCTATCTCACCATCGTATGGAAGGCAGTGACCAGGTGACATGTTTGCATGTCCAGTTTGCTGTTGGAATAGCAACTGCTGAAGGGCAACATCCAAGCCCCCTGCTCTCCCTTCTTGGGGTCCAGCCCCATTTTTAAACCATACTTGGACCTAACAGCCCTTCAAATAGGACCTTCAAACAGAGGACTGACCTCTCTAAAGTAAGACACATGGCCACTGCCTCATTCTACATAACAGATACTCCTGGCCTGTTCTTCATAATTTTAGAAATCTCCTTTATGTCCTGTTCATGTATCTAAATAAGCAGTATCTAGAGGTGAGGGGCAGGTGAATATTATATACTTTAAATAGTGAGAAGGCTTGGAATATCATTGGAGGAGTTATTTGTTTTGTTGCTATGTTATGTATTTTGGTGGTTTTTATATTGTAAATCGCCCTGTGGTCCTTGGATGAAGAGCAGTATCGAAATAACAAATAGCAACAACAACAACAACAACAACATCATCGTCATCATCATTGTTCACTGTCCCTGTTACTTAGAACAAGCCAAGAGCCCCCTAGGTTTGGGTAGGGAAGCTTGACCCATGGGATACAAATATCTGGGTCTGGCATGGCAATGCATGATGGATTTTAATTGTAGTGACCAGTGGCGTAGCGTGGGTTGTCAGCACCCGGGGCAAGGCAAGTAATTTGAGCCCCCTAACCCGTGAGCCAGATAGGGGCAGAGAGCTGCGAGTGCGAGCGCCCCCCCAGATGTTGCACCCGGTGCGGCCGGCCCCCCCTGCACCCCCCACGCTATGCCACTGGTAGTAACTTTGGGAGTCAACCTTAGCTGAAAAGAAGGGAATAAATGAATTAATAAGCAAAAGTTCATATAAATCACTACCTCCGTCTATTCCTAAACCCATACTCCCACCAGCATATGTACTGGTCCTGGCAATAAAGTAATGGGAAGTGACTGCTAACATCTCATGACTGAGGGTAGTTTTCCACTCATGTGTTTGGTAAAGCGTAGCTGATGATGGATAGTGGGCCATTGGTCTGACTCATCAAAGCTGTTCTTCCTGTGTCTCCTTTCCCCTCCCTTTTATTCTAGCTTCCTGAACCATAATTTTATTTATTTACAATGCTTATAATCCTACATTTCCTTAGAAAGTACAAAGAGGTTTAAGTAGAACTCCCCAAGGTCTCCCACTGATCAACCTCAAACCTTCTTAGCTTCAACAGTGTCAGGCATGAGACAAACACACAGACGTCATTCACATTTCCCATGGCACTGGTTTCCCAATAAATAATATTGCTGACTTGCAACATCACGAGATTTCCCTAAGTTTCTTTTACTAGTAGAAAGTAGCTTTTCATTTAGCTGCAAACGGAAGCTCGACTTGTTTAATTTCTGGCTTCTAGCTTTGCTCCTAAATTTGCACTATGGTTTATAGAAAAGGGTTTCTATTCACCACATTAAACCCAAGCCTTTCATTCGGAAAGCTAAGCGAGTTACAATACATATATCAAAAACATTTCCAAGCATTTTAATGTAACAAACAACTACTTAATTCAATTAAGCTCTATTATCGCCATACAGAAAAAAACCAAGAAAATGTTCCATCCCTTGGGTGCAGCTAGTGCAATGAGATTCCTGCATAATCCTGTCAAGCATTAACATTTTCCTCAGATGTCGTTCTCTGAGATCCCATGTCACCTGAAGCCAGGCAGGCACCACAACCAAAAAGACCCTGCCTTTTGAAATCTCTCCCTAGAAGGGCTAGCTAAGCAAGATTTCTTTCTGGTGCCAGGTGAAATCATTTCTATTTGCACAGTCCTTAAAAGGTAAAGGTAAAGGTACCCCTGCCCGTACGGGCCAGTCTTGCCAGACTCTAGGGTTGTGCGCTCATCTCACTCTATAGACCGGGAGCCAGCGCTGTCCGCAGATATTTCCGAGTCACGTGGCCAGCATGACAAGCTGCATCTGGCGAGCCAGCGCAGCACACAGAACGCCGTTTACCTTCCCGCTGGTAAGCGGTCCCTATTTATCTACTTGCACCCGGGGGTGCTTTTGAACTGCTGGGTTGGCAGGCGCTGGGACCGAACGACGGGAGCGCACCCCGCTGCGGGGATTCAAACCGCCGACCATGCGATCGGCAAGTCCAAGGCGCTCAGGTTTTACCCACAGCGCCACCTGCGTCCCTGAGTCTAAAATTTAGGCTGTTTGGTTTTCAAAGAGCTGGAATTTTATTAGCTTTCATCATTCGCTGTCTGGCTTGCTGCCTTATTATACTACAGTGGCTCTCAGTAACCCTTAGGCTGGAGAACAGGTGATAAGCTTTCAAGCAAGCAAGCAAACAAGCAAATAAGCAAATGACAAGGAAAAATATAAGAGTCCAAGCAGTTTAGTGAAAAACAATAACAGTTTAAAAAGAGCTGACCTTTACATTCCAGACAGAGCAGAAATATGACTCCAGTGTCAGATATCCTATGCTTTTGGCTAGGCAAATAGCCAAACAACTGAGGCTTAATTCTGTATTCCCCAAGCTGTATCAAAACTAAAAAGGGCTTTTGTTTGGCACTTAGCCAGGCATTCACATGCTGGTCCATAAGAGTGTTGCTTTCTGTTGCGCCCATCATTTCTGAACAGTTCGCTCCCACTTTAGCTTTTTAACACAGCTTTATAGCTAAGGAAAGTAACAGCTCCTGTGGGAAGCAAGTTGCCCCTTTGTCATACAGCTCTATTTGAATAGGCAGTGAAAATACAGCTCTATTTGTATAGGCAGTGGAAAAAATCTGATGGACAGAGTCGCGCCATTTCATAGGCTGCTTAAGAAAAGTTAAGTCTGTCAGTCCTTTGGGGGCAGGGATTAGTTTGTTTTGCTTATGTTACCACTGATGACACTGAATAAATAAATAGTAACACAACCTAATTATGCTAAATTGGGAACTGGTGCAAATGTAACCCTGGCTCCCCCCCCCCCCAAAAAAAACCCATGGTTTACAGATCTGAAGCTAGTCTCAGAGATCTGAAATCTATCCTCCTCCCTCTTCCATTTTCTGAAGCGAATAACTCCTCCATTCTTCTATCAGTATTAACTAAGGTTTAGAATTACAGCTGGACATATGCTAACCAGGTTCCCTCATAAATATGATTTGCAAACACACTTCGAATCAAGGTTTCAAACTCTAGTTATGATGGGGCCTTGGATACTATAAAACTGGCTAACATCAAAACACATGTAATTCTAAACCATGGCAAGTGCCAATAAGGGAAGGAAGGAGGGGAAAGGGATATGTATCCCAAAGACTGGCTCCTGGTTTTCAAACCATGGGTTACAGGGATGCCTAGACCAGACCTAAATGTTTAGCTTTAGATACTAAGACCACAGAAGTAGAAAATTTTGACCTTTGGACTGTCTCCCTTCTTTTTGCAGAGATAATGAATCACACAGTGATTTGAAATAACCAGCTGAATCTTTGGCCACAGGTCTCCTGCAATCCAAGTGTAATGATAAATGTAACGTGGAAAGGGTTTGTTTGCATTCTGTTTTGTAACATAGTACGCTATATTATGTGAACCATGATATTCTGCTGATTTAAAAACTTGCACTATACCTTGGTGAATACAATTCAAAATACTCAAGCCAACACACTCACCATAAATGGCTTCATGACATCTAGATTGTCCTGAAACACTCTCTCTGCAGCAGAAAGCTTTTCCTTAGGAATGGAGCAAATCAAGGCACTGCTGAGAACATCCACCACTGGGTTTTGGATGTTGACAAACTTTGACAGCTTGGTTGAATTGCAAAGGTCTTTCACACTTATCCGGTAGCCAGATGTAATGACCTAGAAACATGTACCAGAGGTTATAAATCTATAAATCACTCCTGGGACTCGAGCTAAATCATCTTTTCCACATCACATTCACAATTCATGACATTCAAATGGAGAACAGTAGACTTTCTTCCCAAGTGCTGGTCACTGACAGTATACGCTTCTTACCTGTTGGAGGTTAACCTCGGCATTCAGGATTTCGTCTACAACAAACTTTGGTAGGGAAGCATTGTGATGGAGAAAGTCAGAGAAGGTCTCATTGTCAACCAGGAAATCCCGGACTTTCACACCTGCCAGGTAACAAGAAAACCATTTTTTCAAAATTCAAAACAAATCGAAACTCACGAGAGGGTATGTCAGTATTACAGCATCAAACATGTTCCGCTATCATGCACTTTCCCGTTTGAAGGCTATAATTTGGATGGAATTGGGGGAGTGAGAGGCTAGGAATTGTCCAACAGAAAATTATGTATCATTCTCCTTACCAAACTACTGCAAAGGGCTGTTCAGGGGGAAAGTGTAACAGTTAAAACTGGAATAAAGATCACACCACTTTGTAACAGAGATGTGCCCATTAGCCAGAACCTGCTCCCCTGCTCTGGTGCATAAGTAGAAAACATTTATTCGCAATCATGGGAAGAGAGAGGTGACATTTCTTTCCAGCTACAGCCCCTCACATCTCATGGATATACTTCTCAGGCTGCCCAGGTGGGTTAGCCAGTTCACATTGTCACATTTTATTTATATAATTTATGCACAGAAAACATTTCTACACCACTTTTTGGATTTGCTGACTGCAACAATAAAATGGCATGTGAGCCTGGGCTTCCCTTTCGCACTGTATAATATACATTGAGGATAAATCCTGTAACTGTGGAGTGTGTAGTGTTTGGTGGTACACTGCATGGGATGCTTCCCCTCTAACCTTTGCAACGAGCCCCTTTAGCTACTGTTTTGGAGGCTCTGGGGAGGCATGATTTGACCCCATACCTCTTCTGAGGACCTCCCATTGCTCCCTTGTCTAGATCTCTCCACTATCCTCCTCTAAGGCAGGGACAGCCAATGTGATGCCCTCCATTTGTTGAGGACCACACTCCCATCATGCCCTACCATTGGCCATGCCAGCTGGGGAGCTGTAGGCCACAACATCTGGAAGGTTCCATATTTGCTTCCCTTGCTCTAAGGCCATGTACCTGGCTGAAGGGGTCAGTCTTGTCCCCAGCTCTGTATTGCTTTGTTCACTCAGATCCACCCATGTTCAGCGCTTAGATATCAACGGGGATTATTAAGAGAGTTACAGTCCTCCCATAGGGCTACTAGGCCGAAAAATGGCGTCCAGGTGGATTTTTGGCAAATTGGGCAAGATGTCCGAGAAGGGGTGCTAAATATATTTTTAAAATCTTTATAAATTTCCAAAAAAGGCAAAACAATTGGTTTTGGGGCAGATGTACCCCCCCAAAAAACTCAACATCTTTGAACAAACCAAACGCAACAATTTTTACCTTAAAAAACCCCTCAACAACTTTATGATGTGTACCCCTCCAGCTGCTGTTTTTATTTTGTTCCTATTTATTTGTTTCATATAAATAATAATAATTATACCCCAGCCACTCTGGGAGGCTCGCAATCGAATATTAAAAACACAATACAATATAAAAACTTCTCTCCTACCCTTCCAGTGTCTAGGAAGCTTACAGCCATTTAAAGTCACAATCTCATTTAGACCAAACAATGCATTCAACTAAATTACAGTAAAAAAAAAAAAAAAAGATAACAGAAGTAGGAACCACAGATACAACACAACCTTGAAGTAAAACAACAAGACTATGAATTGGGGGGGGGGGGGTCTGCCTAAAATTTGGAGGAGTCAGTGATTATTACTGGGTATTATTCAGGGCTGCCTCTGCTTCTCCCCTCCCATAATTCACACACGGTGTTTGTGGCAGTGGGGAAGATGTATTTCGGGGAACTTCATCCACCAGTTGTTGTTGTCATCTGTCTCTAGAGACAACAGAGTATGCCTCCAAGGGTGAAGTCAAACTACTGTGTTAGAAGCACCTAAGTGACTTCCCCTAGGGCACAAGCCTGGGCAGTGTGTATGGAGGTCCCAGGCTGCCCAGATGACAAGACCCCCCTCTCAGCCTCGCTGACGTGGTCCAAAGAAAAGCAGAGTAATACGTATGGCACCAGTACTGATCAACATATTGAAGAATCCCTGGAATATGCTATGAAACAAACTGATCTAAATCATATACTCTGGGTGGGCACAATTGCATTATGGATGGGCACGGCTTCCACTACCCTTTCCCTCAAACAGCGAATACAGTGCTACCTCAGGTTACAGATGCTTCAGGTTACAGACTCCGCTAACCCAGAAATATTACCTCGGGTTAAGAACTTTGCTTCAGGATGAGAACAGAAATCGTGCTCCGGCGGTGCAGCGGCAGCAGGAGACCCCCATTAGCTAAAGTGGTGCTTCAGGTTAAGAACAGTTTCAGGTTAAGAATGGACCACAAGAATGAATTAAGTTCTTAACCAAGGTACCACTGTATTATGAGGAGACTTATGTAGCTTGAAAGCTTTAACCCTGTTCCTTAACATGTTATAAAGGCACATTCTCAGTATGTGTGTTTTTGAGCTGCGGAAAACGACATGGCTGCGAAGGCTTCAGGAGCTCAAGTGCAAAGCGCAGAACACCTTCTGGGGTAAAAAGGAGGCAATGTGATGCCAGCGCAGCCTTTAGAAGCTCACATTCCCGAACACTGTTGCCGGATCCCAAGGGGGCAGCCGATGCTGGTCTGCGACGCTGCCTGATACTTTTTTAAAATGTTAATTAGCCGGCTCGCTTACAAGAGACACTCGGCATGCCAAGAGGGATGGAAGGAGAACTCCACAAATCTCCGCCGCAATGGAATGGCGGGTGGAAGACGAGAAAGGAAGGCGGAGGCACTGTGTTTTCTGCATTTTGTGGTTTGCAGCCTCTTCCCTCCCACACCCTGCCCCTGCCTTTATGCCGCTAAGCATTGCGATTGTGTTGCTCAGACCCTGATTTGGCAGGACACCAGTCTGGTTTGGAGAAGAAAAGTTATGAAGAAAGAAACACTTCCTATTTTTCTCCCGAATACCCGTGCTCTGGGGTTACTGTCGGTCAACGCTCTCTATCCCAGTTCTCCGGTTACATGTTCCCTGAAGCTTTTTTGTTCTACAAGCAAAATAATCGCTGTCACCAGAGGGCTTGCGGCAAAAGCTGGGTTACTTGAGGATGAAATCTTTTCAGGGCTGTTTAACAACATGCTCTTAGATTAGGCTGGGGGTTGGGGAGAGAAGAACAGGCTTGGGGAGAAAGAAACAAATTTATTCTTTGATGCCACATCCAGGAACTTCAAAGGTAAAAAACTGATCTAGACCTATAACCATGGATAGAATGATTTACTCTGAATGGCACCCTTCTTTCAATACAGTGGTACCTCGGGTTAAGAACTTAATTTGTTCTGGAGGTCCGTTCTTAACCTGAAACTGTTCTTAACCTGAAGTACCACTTTAGCTAATGGGGCCTCCTGCTGCCACTGCGCTGCTGTGGCGCGATTTCTGTTCTCATCCTGAAGCAAAGTTCTTAACCTGAGGTACTATTTCTGGCCTAGTGGAGTCTGTAACCTGAAGTGTCTGTAACCTGAAGCATCTGTAACCCGAGGGACTACTGTATTCTGATGACATGGGAGGTGCAAGCCACATTGTTAAAGGCCATCCAATGGTTTCTCTCCATGCCAGCACCCCTGGGTGACCCTGACACAAGAATCATAGAATTTTAGAATTGGAAGAGACTACAAGGGTCATCTAATCCAACCCCCTGCAATGCAGGAATCTTTTTTGCCCAACGTGGGGCTCGAACCCACAATCCAGAGACTAAGAGCCTCACTGAGCTATCCCAGATAAGAAGGAACCATAGCATGGAGAAGGGTTAACTTGACGCAGGAAGGAGCAGTGGTCTAGCACTGAACTGGCAATGGAAGAATGGAATCAGTAAGAGCAACAGAAACAATAAACTGGGTTTTTAGTTATAATGCAATTTTTTTTAAAAAAAAAACAACAACCAAGCCTGTGATTCCCCTTTCTGCCAGTTTAGTTGCAAAACCTCTGTGTGGAAAAGAGAATTCCGTATTATTGTCTAAGTGTGCCTCACAAATATGTTCTGAGAACAATGCTCACTCAGAAAGAGCTGCTTGTGTAATACAGTGAGAGCAACTTGACCCAGAAAACTGGCTCATTCCTGCTTTTCCTGGCTTGTCAAAGTACCCCTGCAGTAAATATAAAGACCTACTAAAAGTGGGGGGTAGGAGTTGGAAAATACAACAATGGCTAGTGTGGGTGTAACTAATTTACTAATGCTTTCTGGTACAGTCTGTAAGTAATGGAAAGGGACACTTAGATATCAGATCAGACACACTCCTGTCTTGGCTCCAGATTCCCATCTTTATCACGGAATCAGCATACACAAAGGCTTGTTTTGAGATGTCACAAGACTGTCAAAGGAATTGGAGGCAATGGCCTCGTTCTGATTGGCTAGAAAGGCCTCCAAGAGGTGATCCAGATGGCACGGTTTCCTTGTTTGCCGGCATGGAGCTGGTCGCACCCTCAAGCATGATATTAGCAGATGCTCTGGAGCAGGACTGTATACCTCCAGCTCCCTGGACAGCACCTTGCACTGGGAGCACCAGAGCCACTGAGGATAACCAGGGACCGTCTGCTTTCTCCTTCCTCAATGCATAGCAGTTCACTTTGGGCTATGGGACAGCTTGAGATAGCACCAAATGGATGCGTTTTTCTAGCTCTCTCTGAACTGTTACACACCTGCCTATAGCCAGAGGGTGCTTTTCTCTTAGGCTGCTGTTCTTCATTCCCAAAAGAGGGGAAGAGACAAACATCCCTCGCTACACCTCTTATTTCTGCTGGGTCATGGCAAGCATGAAGAAAGTCATGAATGTTCAACACTGCCTTTTTAATTTGATTGTTTTCAATGTTTCTTATTGAACAACAAAAGCACAATCCAACATCCACAATATAGTCTGTTTTCATATACCTAGTTGCTGCAGAAGTGACAGAAATACCCCCTTTACTCTTCCCTTTTCAATTTAAAATCAGTTTCCACTTTAAAAAAAAGAAAGAAAAGCTTATGAAAGGAATTGCTCTTATCAATAGGAATACCGGAAGCTATTGGTGCATCTAACTCAGTACTATCTGACTGGCTGAGAGCATTTCTCCAGGGTTTTCAGATAGGTGGAAGAAGTTGAACCTGGGATTGTGCCGCTGAACCACAACTCTTCCTGATAGCAATTATAAAGCACTTTCCCACTGCCTTCTGCAGTGACAGAATAATTTTGAACCATGCTCAAGTGACCCATAATTTTAGCAACCCAAGAGCAAAGGCAATTGTACTGGCCTACTAGTAGAACAGCTTTTCCCTACAAAGCCAGCCTATAATCGTGAACATGCCCTGAATTCCACGGAACAATTGGTATAAAAGAACTCTGCATGTAAGATCTAGAAAGTTTAAAATGGAAAAACCATTATCGCTGCAAACAGCGCAGGAGAAACAGTGGCTTGAATTTAAACATATCAGTGCCATTGTTTCGAGGGCAGGCAGATAATAACTACCCCCATCTGAATAACTTCAAAAGCTTTTAAAGACAAAGTAATCCCAGATACAGTAAATCCAGGCTAGTGATAAGATTCAGTTGGAATACTTGCCCCTAAACAGGTAAGCTAGGAAAGCAAAGAGACTGCTTTACTGTCATCCAGCCACAATGATTGCATTTGGCCCTGGTATGTAGAATAGTTGGGAAGCAAGGTTATTCCATCCTGTTGGCTCCCTTTTGCTCTCATTGTCAGGGAGAGATGAGAAGCAGGGACACACACCCCTCCCTGTCAGCCTTGTGATAAAACAGCTCCAATTGTCTCCTCCACTCCCGCAACTGTTTTTCCAGCTGCTCTTTGTACAAACTTTGCCACGTCATTAAAACTCGGGGCAACAACTTTTTTCAACCTCCTCCTCTCTTTTTCAATTGTGTCATGACTTTTAGATGGATCTGTTTTGCGCCTTGTTCTAAATTACTTCCAGTAAACCAAGAGAGTTCTTTTGAGTTCATCATTCCCAAAGACCCTCCCAAGTTCAGGTTATCTTATAAGGCCTAATTATCAGCCAGGCTAACATGGGAAGGGAGAAAGGAGCAGGGGAGATTCACTTGCTTTAAAGGTAAAGGAAAAGGACCCCTGACAGTTAAGTCCAGTCGTGAACGAGGCTGGGGTTGCAGCGCTCATCTTGCTTTACTGGCCGAGGGAGCCGACGTTTGTCCACAGACAGTTTTTCCGGGTCATGTGGCCAGCATGACTAAGCCACTTCTGGCGAAACCAGAGCAGCGCACGGAAACGCCGTTTACCTTCCCGCCGGAGTGGTACCTATTTATCTACTTGCACTTTGACGTGCTTTCGAACTGCTAGGTTGGCAGGAGCTGGGACTGAGCATCGGGATTTGAACCGCCGACCTTCTGATCAGCAAGCCCTAGGCTCAGTGGTTTAGACCACAGTGCCACCCGCGTCCCTTGCTTTAAACACCTATAATTTCTTGGGTCACTCCTTCATAAATTCACCCCAGTTGAGGAATAGGGATCGTACAGAGTGTTTCAAACCAGAGCTTTCTGACTGCCAGGCTTAGGGCATGCCCAAACTTATATCCTGCTTCTTTCTGTGTGTTCTGAAACTGTGCAGAAGCCAAAAGTCTTTAGGCATGCTGAGCTTTGCCAATACTGGGTAGTATTTAAAACAAAGATCACTCTGATTCAGTAGCTCTACAAGAAACCAATGTGCCCACAGTGATCACCAAAAGCCTGCCCCATTAACCATAGACTTAACTGTATGCCGTACATAAGTGATCACCTTCATTTATGAAACAATATGTGTGCATCTGAATAATAGTAACTTGGAACTGTAAAGTCTGGTAAATAACCAGTAGAGCAATCCAAGCTTCCAATACTCTGCGCTGCGAATGGGAGGGTTGGATGAGGTGGAATTGTCCCTCTGCCCAGCTCTCCCAGGTAAGCTGGCGTCCTGCCAGCCACCAATAGGTGACGAGGAGGCCCATTGGTGGAACCCATGCCAGCAGAAGTGGGATGTTCTAAGGGCAGAGAGGGGATCAGCCTGCCAGCAAGGGATCTTCTGAATCTCAAGCTGGTCTCACAGCTGATGTGCAATGACATCCAACCTGATCTGGGCCTGTGCTAGCCTGAAGTTGGCTCAGGAATTGGGTCCAGATTCCCTCCTGATTGCCCTGGCCCCTAATTCCACTGCAGTTCTTGTGAGTGGAAGGGTTGCAGATGCAGCAGAGGTCCCGCCGCTCAGCAAAGCCAAGGAGATAATCAACAAGCTGTATCAGATCCCTGTAGAGACTATTATATTTGGGGTGGGGGTTAGACGTGAAGATTCATAGCTATGGATGAAGGTCAAATATCATTAGATTGCAGTGCGGAAAATGCTGCAAAGTGCACGTGAAGTTGCACAGGTGAAAGACTCTGTGTATTCATCACAATTAAACACAACAACAACAATCTGACCAAGTATGGTTTAAAAGACAAGATTTCAAACACTTCAGATGACTAAAGCAAAGCCTGCCCCCCCCCCCACATCTCTCCCTAAAATAATCTGACATCATGGCTGATAAATGTTCAACTTCCCCATAAGTAATCACGAGGCAAATAAGACAGCGCCTTTGAGTTGCTGCACCGCCTCTTCCTCCAGGAACAACACTTGTCATGTTCAGCAAAATCTATCACTGAAACATGCAAACCAACCAGGCATGCAGCCAGTCTGGACGCTGGCAGCCAATCCGCCTACGGCGTAAGCAAAGGAGGTGCCGAGAGTTTCTGAGCCATCCTCTCTGTCCGACGATCAAAGCAGCACAACTGGGTACGATATGGCAGGGTGCACAGTCTTCATGAGACACAATTTGTTTCATCAAATTCCTCATGTTGTCCTAAGGCAGAGCTCAACTCTGCCCTCCTGGAGTGGAATGGCAAAGAAACAACGCGATTCCTTGCCATGTGCATCAAACACCCTGTTACTTTAGCTGGATTAATTCTAAAACTTTGTTCACTATCTGTGAATGGAATGAGAGAGAGAAAGAGAGGGAGGGGAGGGACAAACTGCCCCTAATTAATTATAACTTAAGGTAAAGGGTCCCCTGACCATTAGGTCCAGTCCTGACCGACTCTGGGGTTCCGGCGCTCATCTCACTTTACTGGCCGAGGGAGCTGGCGTACAGCTTCCGGGTCATGTGGCCAGCATGACTAAGCCGCTTCTGGCGAACCATAGCAGCGCACAGAAATGCCGTTTTACCTTCCCACCGGAGTGGTACCTATTTATCTACTTGCACTTTGATGTGCTTTCAAACTGCTAGGTGGGCAGGAGCTGGGACCGAGCAACGGGAGCTCACCCCGTCCCGGGGATTCGAACTGCCGACCTTCTGATCAGCAAGTCCTAGGCTCTATGGTTTAACCCACAGCGCCACCCACGTCCCCACAGCACCCCCCAGGTCAATTATAATTTAATAACTAAACTCAACTGCTTATTAAAAAAGTTACTGGGTCAACTTTTTTTTTTTATTCTCCATACAACAGGACTGATATTTCAAAGTTGTAGGCACCTTTCTGTTATCCCCTTTGGTGAGAATTAAAAAAACAACAACCAGGGGAGCCTAAATCTGCCAGTTTCCGTGTTCATCTACAGCAAGGGTACCCAACACAGTGACCTTCAGATGCTTTTGGATGACAACTCCCATCATCCCTGACCACAGGTCATGTTGGCAGAGGCTGATGGGAGTTGGAGTCAAGCATCACCTGCAAGGCACTCCATGGGCAGTCCCCAATCTACAGTATAATTGAATTTGCCACAGAAACTCATCCAGGGATTTTTCCTCTGCTCCCAGTTTTCTTCTTTGATGTAAGACCAGTGTTCCTCTTCCAGACAACACAGGGCTGCATATGCAGTGCACAGAGCCAAGATTTGAGATAGATCTTCCCTTGAGAGAGTACGGCATCGATCAACCTCAATGAGATGCCTCTAATGATAGCACCATCATTCAACAGCACTGCTCATCCCACTAATCAATACTAAATTAAAGTGGCAAAGTTTTAGCAGTCAAAAATCCCACACTTCATTAAGCTTTGTAGCTGTGCTGTTTGTCTCGGTTAGAAATTTGATCACGATGTCATAGCAATTTAAGGCTATATTGACATTTGCTGACCACTATGGCTTCTTCTTGGTACTAGCCATACTCCTCAATGGAGGCCTCCTTCAGACAACCGGTTTGTTCAGCAATCATCCTGATTTGTTTACACAAAGCATTCAATGGTGGTTAGACTATGTCCGGTCTTTATTGAACATTCCTTTTGATTTATTTGCAGGACAGGTACCTGACTTTAAGCATTCATCCTACATTCATCCTGATTTGCTTGCAGGGTGTTCACAGAGTGGCTGGGGCAACCCAGTCAGATGGACAGAGTATTATTATTATTATTATTATTATTGATGCTGGTGGTGCTGTGGGTTAAACCACAGAGCCTAGGGCTTGCCGATCAGAAGATCTGCGGTTTGAATCCCCGCGATGGGGTGACCTCCCATTGCTCAGTCCCAGCTCCTGCCAACCTAGCAGTTCGAAAGCACATCAAATTTATTATTTAAAAAGCAAAAAAAGGTCCTTCTCTCATATATATCTATATCATCTATCTATCTATCTATCTATCTATCTTTTTAGAATACTCATTTAAACAACCTTAAAATATCGGTGACTTCCCTTCTTCTCTTTCCATGTTTCATTTTGCATATCATAAATCCCTGCATATTTTACATAAACTAAACCATTCAGTATTCCATTATTGCATCCACTGAAACTTATTTACACTGTTGAATTTATCTTAATGCTGCCAACGTTTTCAAGTGTACACAATTCCCACCCCCATATATTCAATAAACGTTTTCCAATCTTCTCTTAAAAAGGGGGGGGGGAGTTCTGGATAAAAGGTATACTGTAGGAACTTAATTGACATATGACATGCCCTATGATATCCCTTAACAGTTCACAATGAGTCTCACCAGCTGCAGCAGGTAAAACAGCATGCAAATCGTGCCTCCTAAATAACTGAAAACCACCGTAGGCAAAAGCTTGAATTGATTCCCCTTCCCATCATGCTGTTTAGACATTATCAGCCGATTAGACCCTTGTTTTGTGGTTCTTCGGAGCTCAACTGTCAGCGCAGAGCCCCTAACTTGCAAAGTTACTCAGTGTGTGTTCTCAGCATGATAAACTTTAACAGCTGGAGATAAAGGTACATCATTGATAAGAAGTACATCTCCCGTACTTGGCTCTACATAAAAAAGTAGCTGAGTCAATGCATGTGCACGTTCTGATAGCAGAGTTCTGAAGAGAGCTACAAGGTCAGGCAGAACTTAGGTCCTTCTGTGCAGAGAGATTCAGCTGGAGGCAGATTACTGTTAAGAGCTGAGTGAAGGAGCTATCCTGGTTCAGGATATCCACTTATTTGCACAGCTGTTTTTAAAACCTGAGAAAGAGGACAAGAGCAGGATAGGAGTACACTATGGGAACCAATGCCTCACTTCGTTCCACCTTTAAAAATGACTGTCTCTAGTCTAAGCTTGCTATGGATGCAACTAGCTGAAGGAAGAACCTACTCAGACAATACCTCTTGTGCTGAAGGATATTATGGTAGGAGAAATTGCTCCCAAGGAAGAGAACTTGGCTACAACATACCGTATTCTTCGCTCTATAAGACGCACTAGACCATAAGACGCACCTAGTTTTTGGAGGAGGAAAACAAGAAAAAATAATATTCTGAATCTCAGAAGCCAGAACAGCAAGAGTGATCGCTGCACAGCGATCCCTCTTGCTGTCCTGGCTTCTGGGATAGCTGTGCAGCCTGTATTCACTCCATAAGATGCACACACATTTCCCCTTACTTTTTGGGAGGGAAAAAGTGAGTCTTATAGAGCAAAAAATACGGTATATGCTGTGCTCTAATATACTGTTCCACAGCTCATCAGAACACATCGTACCTTGAGGCCTGTTCCTTGGTTTGGCTTTGATCAATCCACTGAAACCCTGTTACTGGGGATTTAAATTCCAATAGGAAGACAAAGAATTAGATCTGAATATTGCTGGAGTCTCAGAGCCTCAATGCGGGAGAGGCCTCTTGTGCTTTCTACTTATAACTACACCCATTTACATGATTAACAAGTACGGCAAGAAGTCCAGTAAGTCCCAACATCATGGCCCAAGATCCCCATTCCAAGCCCCTGAGACCCTAACAGAAATGTCAAAAACTCATCTGTGCAGACTGACATGTTAATGGCAGCAGCATGGCTAAAAGTCAGCATGGGCCCAGTACAATTAATTCAGCTGCAAGGAGCTCAGAAGGGCTGTGTGAACTAGCCTCAAGTTTGAGGAAGGGTAAGGCTCAGTGCAGGGACGTGGGTGGTGCTGTGGTCTAAACCACTGAGCCTCTTGGGCTTGCTGATCAGAAGGTTGGCGGTTCAAATCCCCACAATGGGGTGAACTCCTGTTGCTCGGTCCCAGCTCCTGCCAACCTAGCAGTTTGAAAGCACGCCAAAAATGTAAGTAGATAAATAGGTACCACTCTGGAGAGAAGGTTTCCATGCGCTGCTCTGGTTTCGCCAGAAGCGGCTCAGTCATGTTGGCCACATGACCCGGAAAAACTGTCTGCAGACAAACGCTGGCTCTCTTGACCTGTCAAGGGTCCTTTACCTTTTCTTTTTTTTTTTTAAAAAAAGGCTCAGTGCAGAGGCAAGAAATTCCTGCTGGAAAAGCAAGTTGCAAAATTTCAAGAAACTGATGCCAGTTCCATGTCTTTCAGCAGTTAAGAAACACAATTTTGCCAAATGGCTGACAGGGATGCAGGTTGGAAGCATGATGTCTGACCTTGCAGCCTTTATTTCCTGATGTGAGATTAGCTTGTGTGTGCCATGATATCAACGTTTTGACTCAGCCATACCTTTTGGATACAGGCAGTTAATAGCATTACAACCTCACCCACTCTTGAGATTTATTTCTGGCTCTGACCCAAAAAGTGACTCAGTGAAACGGAGACACAATACATATAGTCACAGATAACAAATGCTTGGCTCCTAGTCCTTGTAAGAAATGGCTAGACTAAATGTGGAATCACTGCCCTGAGATTATCAATCAAAACAAAGCCACTAAGTCATGCCACAGAAGCAAATTGAATCTGGCACAAGTAAAGTTTGGAACACAGTGCTCAACAATGGTGTAGAAATAATATTTTCATTTCTTGGAGTGCCATGTTCCGGGAGCAATTCAATCTGCATATTTTTATGTGTGGAATAGTTTTTAAATGTTTGTATTATTATTTTTTACATATGGATAGGTTTTTAGACTTGTTTTATGGTTGCAGCTGTTTTATTTGCTTCACAATTGTATATTATATGGCTGTAACCAGACTTGGGACCTGTGTGAAGTAGCGAGCAAGAAATCTAATACAATAAATGAATGGAGGGGAAAACAAATGGTGTTTCTCCCCCTGCTAACCTCCCCTTGATTTTAAAGGTTGCTCCCTTAACCCTTAGTCTATTATCACGTTGTTATCTCAGAAAACAAGAATGATCAGAGAGCATCGGTTCAAGAAGCAATTTTTAAAATAGCCCAAATGAAGAAGCCACATATTTATTCCCCTCCCCCCCCCAAAGCTTTGCCCAAGGGATTCATTCTGTCCAAAATGTTCCTCCATGCATTAAAATGCATCAGAAACTGTCGACAATACCCAGAAGGCAATTGCTTGAGGAAAAAATGATATTATCTCAAAAACAAACCATCCCATCCAATGGGTCCTTTTAACACCATGGCTGATGTTTTATGGGAAAGGCAGGAAGACTCTCCTGGCTGGTGGTGGTTTCTTCCTGACTTCTTCAGGCAAATAATCTCCAATTACATATCAACCCTAATATCTCTTAAACAATCTGTTAAGTTCCATTTGAGCACTGCTCTGGTTCGTATTATCCATGGCTCTTGCCAAACATTTGTTCCACTACTCTGATGTTCCAGTTCATAACAATCTCCAAAATATATGGTTTTGTACTTAATGACTACATTGTAGCCCAAGTCAATAAGTTCCATCTCTCGTGGCCCTTCCTTCACCTTTATTCGGAAAAGGTGCAATCCTGTCCTCATATATCCACATTTCAGTCCAGCTGACTTAAGCACATATTCATGTGTGAGGGTTGCTTCCCATTGTATTTGCAGAGCACAGCCCTATCTTCTCTCAACTTCCTTTTTCCTAGGCTCAAGAGGCAAAGGTCTTTTAACCTCTTCTCAGTAGTAAAGGATCAGGAGAGCACACAAATGCCTCAAGGCCCTGAATATCTGCAGTCAACAATAATTGTAACGACCTTCCACAACAATGTCACTAGGCCACTGAAGGTCATACTAGTTGTGATATTTAAAGTGTCCTTGTATTTAACCATCTTTTTTTTTAAAAAAAAAAGAATAGCAGCCACAGGGGGGGCAGGGATGGGAGGTATCAGGATCAGAAAGGGAGAAGGAATCGAGCCTTCCTCTCCTCTGCTCCTCTGGCACCACTATTTTAAGGTTACCAGATTTTTTTCAATGAATCCGGGCACAAATCAGTATGGGGACTGATTTGTAAATACTGGGAGTGTCCCCAGGAAACGGGGACGTCTGGTAACCTTCCATTTGCATTCGGGAGGAAGGCTGTGGTTGGTGCCAGTGAGGGATTTCTTCCCAAGGCAAATACCAGCCCTGATTTTTCAAAGAAGTAACATTCCTACTCCCATTTGGGAATTCTCTCCTGAAGGAATTTTGAAAGGTGAACAAGCAGTGGCTTTGAAAAGGGACATGGTCTTCAGAGCTTCGACCCACAACACAGTTTTGCCAAAAAGCAAAAACTAATGTGGAGAGTTCTGCTTTGGCAAGACATCCTGCAGGGGGGTTGGAG
Source organism: Podarcis tiliguerta (assembly GCF_965153285.1). NCBI lineage: Eukaryota > Metazoa > Chordata > Lepidosauria > Squamata > Lacertidae > Podarcis > Podarcis tiliguerta. The sequence continues at coordinate 11,960,702 of NC_139550.1, forward strand.
TAGATGAATCTTGGGGTCCCTTCCAACTCTACAATTCTATGATCCTAGGAATTCTGGAGGAATCCAAAACAGTTTTGATAAGACTAGCAAAACATATACCTGGAGGTGGGGGTGAGCAGGTGGGGCGTTGCAACACTGTGCTGGTATAGTTGTTGACCTGTCCCAATCTAGTACAGTGGTACCTCAGGTTACAAACACCTTAGGTTACAAACACTTCAGGTTACAGACTCCACTAACCCAGAAGTAGTACCACAGGTAAAGAACTTTACCTCAGGATGAGAACAGAAATCGCACGACGGCAGCAGGAGGCCCCATTAGCTAAAGTGGTACCTCAGGTTAAGAACGGTTTCAGGTTAAGAACGGACCTCCACAACGAATTAAGTTCTTAACCTGAGGTACCACTGCATAGAATATTATTTTATGATGAGCTCAAATGGAGCAAGCCAGAGAGCTTTAGGTAGAGAACTGGCAGCAAACATGGCAGCTGCAGAATGGCTGGAAAGTGGCAGAGGGAGGGCATAGTTTGGAAGGGTGAAGGGGTCCTGCTACTCTCCTCCCAGTTGTACCATCCCTGCAACTTCTCATCTGTTTTGTCTCACTGTGGGCCAGATGAAGCAATGCAAAAAATAAAAATAATAAAAATCCGGCATGCAATTATGGAACACACTGTTCTTACATGGAAAGTAAAGAAAAAGCCTGCTGCCCAGATGTTTGTGATAGCTGCAGGAGAGAAAGCTTAATATGGCTTTATGGTTCCTGGTGACATCTCAAAGCCAACGGAGTCTGGATCATACCCCACCTGCCAGTGTGGGGGATAAAGGAAATATTTTTGCCATTCAAATCTAGCCAAAGAAAAATGCCTGAGTTTTGTAGCCCCAGGGGAGCTGCATGAGTCTGCCGTTGCTTTGGGGGGGCCAACACTGATTCAATGTTGGTAATTGCCCATTGTAAATAAACAGATATTACAAAAGCATTGTTAAGTACAGTGCTATCTCGGGTTAAGTACCTAATTCATTCCGGAGGTCTGTTCTTAACCTGAAACTGTTCTTAACCTGAAGCACCACTTTAGCTAATGGGGCCTCCCACTGCTGCCCCGCGATTTCTGTTCTCATCCTGAAGCAAAGTTCTTAACCTGAGGTACTATTTCTGGGTTAGTGGAGTCTGTAACCTGAAGCATATGTAACCTGAAGCGTATGTAACCTGAAGCATATGTAACCTGAAGCGTATGTAACCCAAAGGTACCACTGTACTGTCTCATCACGAGGAAAGTCACTCTGTAAAAAGGTGCCCTCAGATTTCCTACTCCTTGGGGAAACCGAAAACCTGAAGTAGCATGCAAGTTTTCAAGGCCTCCTCTTTATTCTTTAGAAATAATGGTCATCTAATCCTGAAAGGTGCTTTTCATTTCTGTGCGTGGTCTTTCTTTTCCATTTGCTGGCAACGGAACCCTGAAGCTATAGGTCATTGCTACAACAGCTTCTGACGAATTTTCCCGGAGACTGTGTGAGTGTAACATAAAGGACAAGCACCCTTTTGTTCACCACAGCTCGCACCAACAATATGGTGTCTGTCATACAAACATTCTGAATTGCAGTGCACAATGTTCTTATTTTTTTAAAGAAGTATACACATTGAACTGCACATTCTCAAGTTGCCTTATAAAACAAACATGTGCTTGCCCCGGGCCTTGTTTATCCAATCAATTTGCTAGCTTTCGTTTTATTAGCAGTAACACCATACATTTCACTTTTGAGAGAGAAGCTGCTGTTGCCATTCTTTACTCCAGCACCAGGGTATTGGTTAAGAAGAGTGTGAGCTGCAAAATGCTGACAGTTCACAGTTTGCATTGGCCATGCGCTCACTATGCGGCCTTAGCAAAGTCACTGTTTTCCTGCCCAGCCGTCAATCTGCAATCTGCAATATCGATGGAACAGCAATGGCCTGTCGCCAGGATTACTGAGATCACTTTTATGAAGTGCCTTGTACACTTGAAATGCAAAGTGCTGTTTATTAATATGTTGCTCAACTCTTGTCAATGTTTTCCATCTGTAGAAGACTTTCAGGAAACGTCAGCTCTATTGCAGAACAAGAGGAGGCGCATGCTTGTTCTCTGAAGTGCAACATCTTTTGTTGTATGCACGCACACACAAAATACTCTTACGCACATGTGTTTCCGACACATGCTAACCGTGCACACACACTGCTTCACATCCTACCAATGCTCAAAGTGAGACAAGGTATCACCCTTCTTTTCTTTCTAAACAGGGAAACAGTCAGATTGGGCCTAACCATCCTGCCTCCTTTCTGTACTCACTTTGAGCACTGTGTTATCACTCTCAAACACATGCACACCATGTTTTATTATGTTTTTGTATATGCTGAAAGCCACTCAAGAATGGCTGAGGCAACCCTGATGGGTGAGGAACAAATAATAAAATTTATTATTATTATTAGTCAACATTCCAATAAATAACCTGTTGACTAACATTTCAATAGTGCTGGCTACTCTCTTCTCTATTGAACACCTTCCCCATCTGTTCCTAGCACTCATACTTAAAATGAAGAGAAAAAAAAGCTCCGAAGGATGTGAATTTGGAAACTTCGTATACATTTCATACCTCAGCAGGTTAGAGAGAGCTCATTTCAACATATTTAACAGGTCTAAGTGGAATTCTCATCTTAATTGGATTTCAGCTGATATTATGTGTGTACTGTGGTTTTAAACTGCATTGCTGTATTTTTTTAAAATTGTTTTTATACATATCACTGTTTTATATAGATGGATAATTACAAATAAAATTTAAGCTCAGAGATAATCATTACTCATTTAATCCTGCAACAAGTAATTACCTCAGGTCTTCCTGCTCCCTTTAATCAAACTTATATGCTTTTATGGCGTTGGTTGCCAAAATCACTAGGTGTTTTCTGCCAACCTACAGGATTTGCACTCTGACTGGATACCTTACTCACTTCTTTACAACCATCATCAACATGAGCTAGCAGATTACAAGCACCATCCTCATAAAACCTGAACCAGCCAAGCACAGGCAAAATATTCAAAAAAATGCACACAGATGCTCTGGAGGCTTCGCATTGCTTTCTCAGCACTGCGATCCCGCTGGCTGTCCTGGCTTCTTGCTTAGCCATGCGCAGCCTCTCCCGGGCAAGGGGAGCCTTCATCCCCTGCCAGGGAGAGGCTGCGCACGGCTATTCCATAAGCCAGGACAGCTAGTGGGATCGCTGCGCTGCAACCCCGCTGGCTGCCCTGGCTTCTGGGATTCAGAATATATTTTTTCTTGTTTTCTTCCTCCAAAAACTAGGTGCGTCTTATGGTCTGATGCGTCTTATGGGGCAAAAAATACAGTATATGTATAAGTATGCATATAAATAATAAATAACAACAAAGTCGTTGCCACCTCAGTGTAAAGGCTCCACAAACACATAAACCACAGAGTGCTGAGGATGGGGGAAAGTACTGAAATAGAGGTGCTGACACACAAGAAACCAGGCACATTTGGGGAGGGTGAAGGGGCTCTCTGAAAGAAATAATGGCATCATATTTCACATTAGGATGCAAGCATTAAACACACTTTCTCTGAAAACAGATCTTTTATCGATTTTGATGGGTTGAGTTTCAACTAAGCATGCACAGGATTGCAGCTATATTTTAAATTCTGGCTTCTGATTCAGTTATATCTTTTTACCTGAAAAGTGCCTTTACTTTTCAGGTAAACACAGGGGTCCAGCCATGGGGTGAGGACAGATGGGGGTGAACTACTTGTTGTGGTATGGTTGGGGGCCCCCTTACAAAGTTAGCCAGTGCAAATTTAAGCATCAGTGAGCCTTTTCCATCTTCTGGATTATTGACGCAACACCAATTGTACAGCACATCCTTTGTTCATTTACCTGAAATAGTCTTCCCAACTTTCTGCAGTTTCCCTGCGACTTTCTGTGCATCCTTAATGCTGGTGTCTTTCTGGCTGTACAGTAGCAATCGTTTGGCATCAGAGAACAGGCGGGAAACGCTAAGGAAGATAGGATAATATAAGAGGGGGGAAGAAGGATAGATTGCTTGACCCCCAAATTCTGTTCTTTGTATTGCACATTCCCGTTTACAACTGAAAGTGGGGAAATAAGACTCATGGATCTGTCTTGCAAGTCCCACTAAAACGAATGAGGGTTGGTGAACAGCACCACCATGTTTTGTGAGCGCTCGTTCCAACAGGATTGTGTCCCATGTTACCTAGTGGCTGGATGTGCCATTTGCAATTTGTCCCTTCGCCAATGAAATTTTGGTATTTTTTTTTTACCAGCTGCTCATATAAATGCTTTATTCTTTTCCATCAAAAACTCCAGGTGTGGCAACATGCTTCCCATTTCCTCGTGGGATCAGGGCCTCAGAAGGTGTTGCAACTTTGACACATGATTAGAGAGGTTGGTCACAGTTCCAGAGCAAAGGGCAGCTGGTCATTCGTTCCTCAGATGCAATAAGCATGCTAAGACAGAGCAGAGTTATCTGATCCCAACAGGATCAAGCGAGAAACAGGACCATCCTCATTTGTACTAGTCAAAAATGTACTTGAATAACTCAGGATTGCCACGAAGGCCTTCATTGGTGCCCCCCCACAAGGACCCCAGACTCTCAGCTTTCATTTAAAAAATGTTCATCTCTAGCCGTCGTAGAAAGAAAGTTATGAAGCAAACTGTGCAGGTACCCTTCCAAGTGATTTCTGCGTGCTGAGCAAGCCTAGCTGCTTCTCCATGTCGGTGATCTTATCTAATGAGTGAAGTCAGAATTATAGGAACTGCTAAGGTTTCCGTGCGCTGCTCTGGTTCGCCAGAAGCAGCTTAGTCCTGCTGGCCACATGACCCGGAAGCTGTACGCCGGCTCCCTCGGCCAATAAAGCGAGATGAGCACCGCAACCCCAGAGTCGGCCACAACTGGACCTAATGGTCAGGGGTCCCTTTACCTTTACCTTAAGGTCCTAAAGAGCTGCAGTTTTGCCCTCCCCTTTAATCCACTTTTCCTACTGCTTCCTACCAGCAAAGTTTTGCCCTGGATGAAACTTTTCCCGATTCACTGCCCTGTATGTTCCGCCCCAACATTCGCCCTGCCAAGCACAGCCACTATCTCAGAACCAAGTGTACTTTTCTACAAAGGCTTCTTGTAGGGGTGCAAAAAAAAAAAAGAACAGCCAGCACCTTTTATAATGCAGACCAGTGCAAAGCCGTTTTGCCTCCATTCCGTTCTTCATACTTGTCCCTTCACTACTCCCTGGGCCAGAGATTCATAAAGGAAGATATGGTACTCACATAGATTTGTTAAAATTTCCAACAATGCCCGGTGACTCTCCAGGAGTTGGGTAGCGGAAGCAGGGATTGTTGGCATTGCAAATAATCCCTTGGACCCATGGCAACGTGCCAGCTGAAGGCATGGCCTTGTTTGGAAAATGACCTGAAACACAAGGACAAAACTTAGGAATGTACATATTAGGCCATCAAGTTGCTTTCTCTCCTTTTGAAAAACCTTTGTCCTCACAGTGTGTCTCCACCCCTCAAAAAAATATTATTCCGTATCCACCATGAGAGAAGATGCATCTCTCTATCAGAGAGGTTTCTAATGTATGCAAAGAGTTTACAGCTAGCAAACAACAACAGGAAAATACCCAGAGAACTTTCAAAAACCTTCAGAATTTTTTTGAACAGCGATTACAGTGGACACACAAAATGTGCTTGTATACCTTGGGGAATGATCTCTTTCAATTTTCCTTAAAACTACTCACTCCCAGATAGGTGTGTCTAAAATTGATGCCCGAAAATATTCCCGTTGTTGAATCACTTTAAAAATCGTTAACCGAGCCATATTTAAAATATCCAGTGGTTTAAAAAGCTACGCACCTACAGCTCGGCTGCTGTTGCAATAATATGCGGTAAGCTATCCAAAGCTCATGTTGAAAAAACACCAAAGAACGTTGGAACATTAGATAACAGTTCAGTCCCTTAAATTCCTAAGCAGACCTAAAGAGGTCACAGTCACCTGCAATCAAGGTTTCTCTGAACAGCCCCAGATCTTGGTATAGGGGGAGGAAGGTACACCTGCGTGTGTTCGTGACCTGGCAAAATGTTTGATGTAACTGAACTGCACTTAATGCATAAAATGAAGAGTATCTTCTTTTCTCAGAAGGCAAATAGTAATATCAATATTGTTAAAACAACTGGTATTTGTTGACCCATTGGCATAGGAAGAAACATGGCAGGTTGTTAATCACCCGGAAAGCCACTGTTATATGGCAGTTTAGTTGCATTTATCCTTGGTGTCTTTCTACCAATTTGACCGAGTATCCTCTGCAAGTTATCAAGCTTAGCTTTGTACTACCATTTTTGTTTGCTTGTTTTTGCCATAATGCACAGCAAAGGTGCTTCCCTTCCATGCTACCTTAGGTCCTTCTTTGCTAGAGATGCCAAACATGCATGCAGGAGAAGGGAGAGGATGAACGCAATCCTCTCCCTTCTTTTCTTTCTTTCTTTCTTTCTTTCTTTCTTTCTTTCTTTCTTTCTTTCTTTCCTTCCTTCCTTCCTTCCTTCCTTCCTTCCTTCCTTCCTTCCTTCTCATCATCACCAAATATAAAGCAAAGCATATGCATGTTCCATACTTACATTCATGTTGTTCATAGGGTGGAAACGATAGCCGTACAGAGATCAATATAAAGAAGATAAGTAAAGGCCAAATTATTTCAATCAGCAGCTGGAACTAGAAGAGAGAAGAGGAAAGAAGAAACAAAATATTAATCATCCACATTTGGTATCAATAGGAAACTGAGGACAATGTGGTTAAGTCCTTCACAAGCAGTATTAGAGTTGTGTCTTTATGTCAGCGTAATAACACTTCTGAAGAAGATACCGCATTTCAGTGTTTCATGAAAACTTTTGTCAATGGGCCACTGATGCACGGGCTGCTTTTTGGAATTCACGTATCTCATGAAAACACAGGATAAAAATTACATAGTGTTTTCTCTGATCATATCCACAAGCTTTTCAACCCACCACAGCATATGTGGCTATTTTCTCACAAAAATACAGTTGCCCCAGAAAAATACAAATAAATCCATAAACCTCCAAGGAAATACTTCATAGTGTCATGGGATTGGTGGCTTGGACAAGGGAGGTTCAATGGAACTATCAGTTAGTGCTGGAAGCTGACTTAATAATCAAAGGAAAGTTGTCAAAAAAATCTCCTTTGCTGGGAAAACTGCAGGTAAATGGGCCAACAATGGCTAGGAAATTGTTGGGGACCAAGGATGGTGTAATCTGTGAAGCAAACGACAGGGTAAACTGTAATGTAAGCTGGAATGTGTTTTTGGGGTGCTGTCTCCCTGGAGCAGAAACCTGACGCAGGAGCAGTGGACTTTGGGTGCCTGTTGGAGAATTGAAGGTGAGACTCCTCCTTTGGTCAATGTGTATATATGTAAATAGGCACAGAAATCACAAAATTCTAAGAAGCCTCCAATGAACCAAACCTGAGTAAGGTCACTGCAGTCCTGGAACGTCGCACCACTTGGAAAACAGTTGGGAGAGCGTAACAATATACTTATCCACACAGTCGCTGCCAACTGTCATATATATAATGTTTTACATGTCAGTGCAGGAGTGCTGTTTAGAGCATTCGTAGCGGCATCAACATGTATCTAAAATTAGGCAACTGACATTTAACATAGGGCCAAGGCATGAAGGAGGACTGGGGGTGTTACTGTAACGCAGCTAAATCTAAACTGTAAATAAATCCCACACCTTCCCCCAAACACGGTAGGACTAACAGAGCAATTTCCACAGCATGGCCTGAAGTCACAAGGTACAGAAAATTTTGCTGAAGCTAAGCAAGTCTGGTCTGGCTAGCATTTGGATAGGAGGCTCTATGACGGGATGGGCGGGCGGCAAAAGGCAGAGCTCAGGAGCCTTTAATAGATGTGCCATGACACAGCAAGCTAGACCTCTCTTTTTGTTACAGTCAAACCTCGGCTCCCGAACTCCTCCGTTTTGGAACATTTCAGCTCCCGAACGCTGAAAACCTGAAAGCAAATGCTCCTTTTTATCAATGTTTTTCGGAAGCCAAATGTCCAATGAGGCTCCCGCTTGAGGGCAGGAAGCTCAGGCAACCAATCAGAAGCCATGCCCTGGTTGCCAACATTTCAGAAGCCGAATTGGCTTCTGGAACGGATTACAGTCGACAACCAAGGTTTGAACTATATTTTACTTCTGGGGATCTTTTTTTTTCCTTTTCCAAACCTTTTCTTATCTGAAAATCAGATAACCAAATACTCCGTGGGATCTATCTATCTATCTAACCTAGCAGTTCTCACACCTAGGTCTCCATGGGAAAAGGGGGAGATATAATGATAACAAATGCATAAATAATAAAAATGACTTTACTGTGGTAGCATTCCTTGCTCCCACAGCAGTGAAAACTACAGTGCTTAAATATAATGCAAATTCATGCTGTCTGTTAAAAAAAATCATAGCCAAAGCTAATGGTGGAAATGGTCTGGAAATGCTGGACCAATGGCTCAGATGCCTAGTGGATGTTCAGAGGTTAATCCGTATGCTTCCCAGATTAAAACTGTAAGGTTGGGATGTTCGTGTGGCTGATGTTGGGTCCTCCTCACTACCACCCTCATAAAATCACCCAGGTGGTCAGTCAGGCAAAGAGGAATCATTCAAGTGGTTGGGAAGGGGCCCAACTTGCACTAGGAGAGGTGTGGTCAAGTGGGGAGGCAATAATAAATAAATAATAATAATAATAATAATAATAATAATAGCAGCAGCATTTGCAAACCACTTAATATTTCTTTATATATCTAAGCAGTGTACAACAGCAAAACAAAAAACAGTATCATTAAAATAAAAACGCAACATAAAACAAGTAGAATGGTAAGATAAAAGCATATAAAAACTGAAGCCTGGCAAATTCAAAATCCTTTCGGACCATTTTAGGTGGCCCAAAATTGGCCCATCTCCCCCAAATCTGGAATCTGAACCTGGACAGTCTGTCTTAAATACCTTGAATTATTATGTCACTTGCAGACAACCTTTTCCATGGAGTGTGCCACAAGGCAAGTTGAAGGAAACGTTTTTTCCAGTTTACAGTGGTACCTTGGTTCTTGAATTTAATCTGTTCTGGGAGTCCGTTCGACAACCGGAATGGTTCGAAAACCAAGGTGCAGCTTTCAATTGGCTGCAGGAGCTTCCTGCACTCAATCAGAAGCTGCGGAAGTCACGTCATACATTTGGCTTCCAAAAAACGTTCGCAAACCAGAACACTTGCTCCCGGGTTTGCAACATTCGGGAGCTGGTTCATTTGACAACTAAGGCGTTTGACAACCAAGGTACCACTGTACTCTAAATCTAGTGCCATACAACTGCTGGTTTGGGAAGTGGTATACACACAACAATAGCCACAGATGTAGATCAGTCCTGTTAAAGGTAAAGGTAAAGGTACCCCTGCCCGTACGGGCCAGTCTTGACAGACTCTAGGGTTGTGCGCCCATCTCACTCAAGAGGCCGGGGGCCAGCGCTGTCCGAAGACATTTCCGGGTCACGTGGCCAGCGTGACAAAGCTGCATCTGGCGAGCCAGAGCCGCACACGGAAACGCCGTTTACCTTCCCGCTAGTAAGCGGTCCCTATTTATCTACTTGCACCCGGGAGTGCTTTCGAACTGCTAGGTTGGCAGGCGCTGGGACCGAACAACAGGAGCACACCCCGCTGCGGGGATTCGAACCGCCGACCTTTCGATCGGCAAGCCCTAGGCGCTGAGGCTTTTACCCACAGCGCCACCCGCGTCCCTATCAATCCTGTTGTTCCTTATGAAATACTCTGTTTTGCTGCGTTCCCCCCCCAAAACCAGATTCTATCGGAATTGAGAAAAAGAATGGCTTATTGCTGTTCTTTTCAGAAAATTGGTTAGAGTCTTTAAAAATGAAAAAAAAAATGAAAACACCTAGTCAGGCTATGTATCTGCTGCAAAGATGCAGTTCAATGGCTCAAGAGTGTGCATACCATCTCAGTAAGTAATCTTGAGCAATCATCTTTTATTTCAAATCCTCATACTACTCGTATCTACATTAAGGAGGCAATAATGCTGGCCTCCCTTACAAGGATTCTACAAACATTAATTCATATTTGCAATATATTTAAATTAGTATTTTCTATATAAATGCTAAAATTCTAATTCTTCTGCAACTATCGATGTTGCAATTTGGGATAGCTCACTTTATACACACCTAAACAGATGTGTGCTTCAGTCTTACAGGGGGAGTGGGTGGGTTTCTTTTCCTTTTGGGTGAAAGATTCTTTTCCCACAAGAGCTCGTCCCGTAAATAGCTTGGGCTGCATTTCCCTTTTCCACCAGTTTTCCAAGCAGCGGCAGCTGAACTAAGCATTGCGAAAGCCGGGTACAAAGCTCAGCTTGACGTGTGCAGAGCAAGAGTTACATTTGTGCTGCTGGAAGGCAGCCAGGACAAAGTATATCCTGGCTGAACCCTGTGGGAGGAAAAAGCAACTTCAGGGGCGAGAGCTGAGCAAATACACAGGCACTCGCCTCCTTGTTCAGCATCTCTTCCTGTTCATTTATGCATTTGAAAAAGCAGCCAGCTATCTACGAAGCTGATGCAAACCGTGCTAGATGTAGCAAGGGGCAGGATATTGACTGCAGTCCACCAGGGGACTGCTGATATAGGCGTCCCCTCACTTACAAGGGGGGTTACGTTCTAGGCCCTGCACACATAAGCAAAAACCGTGAAGTGGGGAGCACCCTCTGAACACTCTTTAAACTCCCTCTCTGCTGCTCTCTCTCCAATCCAGACCAAAAAACACCACATCCAAAAATATCCACAACTAGAATTGAAGCTCTGGGGCCGGCTGGAGGCTGAAGGATGTACAGAAAAGCAGCTCCGGCTGCTGTGCTACCACGCACATCAGCTGTTAGGCGGGGAGGCTGAACAGCCTAAACAAATGTCTTCGGTCTCTTCAAAGCTTCTTCCGCCCTCCCTGAAGTCCTCTTTGGGTTCCGGGGAGGGTTCTCCTCATGAGCCATGAGGACTCACAAGCTCTCTCCCACCATTTCAAGGTTTGAACGAAATTATTTATTTCCTGGTGCTTCGTGCGCGAGTCAGTTGTGCGTAAATTAGGGCTGCCATATGTCCAGAATTTCCCAGACATAGCCGGGATTCATCTGCCAAAAACGGTGTTTGGGTGGAATTTTTGAAAATTAGTCAAAGTGCCTGGATTTCCTAAAAAACAGCTAAAAAACTTGATTGGGGGGGGGGGGGAGAGATGCTGCAAAAAAACCCAACAACTCAACTTTTTGAAATATGACAACCCTAGTATAAGTAGCGGGACACCTATACAATTCTTTTTTGGTTGGCCAAAGCTCTTGCCACCGCTGTTAATCCCCAACCACAGGAAACTTATCAAAGATGGTAGTCTCGCTCACAAACAGTGTCAGTGTCATCTCTGTATGGGCATGATGCATATGCAAGCGTGGGTGACCTCACTATTCATAAGCAGGTGTGGTGAGCCTTTGGCCCTCCAGATGTTGATGAACTACAACTCCCATCAGCCTCAGCAAGCACAGCCAATGGCCAGGGGTGGTGGGAGCTGTTATTCAGCCACATCTGAAGGGCCAAAGGCTCCCAACACCTGGTGTAAATTATATACTGGTAGAGTTCCTCCCTCTTTGGGATGAGTTCCAAACAGGTAGCTGTGTAGGGTTTAAAGGTCCATTCCCTGTCCTTGCAATATGAACACAGTATACAATCAGGAATAGCTCAAGCATGCAAGCAAGCAAAAGTCAAGACCAGTGGCACCTTAAAGTCTCACAAATGTATTGTGGCAGAAGCTCTGGTATGCTAATGCCCACATTGTTTGAGGCATGAAGTGGTATTCAGAGCTGCATAGACCCCCCTGAGCACAGAGAGAAGAAAAGGCTTATAAAATAAACTCATTCTCAACAGCTGCAACTGGTGATGACACTATCTTTCCCCCACTGATAAATTTAACATAATGTAAACTCTTTGCGTAAGCTCTTATTGTTCTTTTGGTTCAACGGCAACGCTACCCCACTGGGTACCTCTGCTGAGTTCTTGTAAGAATTAAGGAATTATCAAGTATTGTCCATGAGAGGGATCAGCATTGGGTGTCCTGCTAACCTGCAGGGTGGGAAAGCTCAGTTGATCGCAGCATGTGCTCCTTAATCTACAGTGTCTTCAGCCTGAGGACACACATGCTTTGACCCAAAGGTATCCTGAGGTGTATATGTGTATGTATCAGCTTCCAAATGCTGAGGCCAAATCAGCAGCCAGAGAAATGGGGATTCCCCCAGGTTTACCTAGATTGATCCACTAATGGGAAGAGTCAACTGATTTTACACAATATATGTACCATATGTGTACCAAGACCATATAACACCGGTCTTGAAAGACCTACATTGGCTCCCAGTATGTTTCCGAGCACAATTCAAAGTGTTGGTGCTGACCTTTAAAGCCCTAAACGGCCTCGGTCCAGTATATCTGAAGGAGCGTCTCCACCCCCATCGTTCTGCCCAGACACTGAGGTCCAGCTCCGAGGCCAAGTTACAGGGAACCAGGCAGAGGGCCTTCTCGGTAGTGGCGCCCGCCCTGTGGAACGCCCTCCCATCAGATGTCAAAGCGATAAACAACTACCTGACATTCAGAAGACATCTGAAGGCAGCCCTGTTCAGGGAAGTTTTTAATATGTGACATTTAAGTGTATTTTTCATCTTTGTTGGAAGCCGCCCAGAGTGGCTGGGGAGACCCAGCCAGATGGGCGGGGTACAAATAATAAATTATTATTATTATTATTATTAACCTCTCCATACAATGTATTTGCTGAGTGTGCACCTATTTTTTTAATTAAGACATCTCTCTACAAAGTTTCTGGTATTCTCTGCAACAGTGTAGAAGGTGGTAGCTATACAGAGGAAGGGTCACCAAACATTACCTCCCACTTCTTCTGTTAACGAGAACCTCCAAGAGATCAAAAAGCCTTTCCATGACTTCTTCAGGGCATCGTAAGAACCAACTAACCGATTACTTATCTTCAGATCAATAGAACATCAAAGCCACTATACAAATCCTGGAGCTATTTATATCGAAAAGACTACCCAGATCAATGGAAGATTTGCACATGTGAGTAACCACTCTGTGTTTACTGTCTGGCACAAAGAAATAAAAAATGGTTTTATAAGAAGGCCCTGTATTGGGAACCAAGCAACCAGTACCCTTACCTACTTTGTGAAAACCAAGCAATAGTGTGGGATCTTACCGTTTGCCTTCTCCTATAGGTGAAATTTTTCCATAGCAGCAAACCAAGCTGTGTCCAGAACACCATCTTCTTCCCTCTGTTTACACTGGCAGCACCACAGATGGCAACAGCACACAGCAGAGATACTGTGGCTGGTCATCAACTAGAAACAACAAAAGAATGGATTATCAGGATTTGTTAATTCTTAAAGCAAAACAAACCACTTCCTTGTTTATGGTATGTTGCTTTGTTCTTACCCAACATAGGGCTGTGTAGCCCAATAACACCCACACAGCCACAGCAGCAATATTAAGGAAGATGAAGCAGGGGATTGATTACAGAGCTTAACCCAGATCTTGAACTCTAAGCCAAGTGTTTCCAAACTTTACTTTTTGTCAATAATCTGCCCTTAAGTAATGCAAGTACATTCCCCCACAAACCCCTGTCATCCACCACACACCGTAGTTCAAGGCCACAGGCAACTATTCCACAGAGGCACCTGTAATTCTGTACAGTGGTACTTCGGGTTACGTACGTAATTCGTTCCAGAGGTCTGTTCTTAACCTGAAACTGTTCTTAACCTGAAGCACCACTTTAGCTAATGGGGCCTCCTACTGCTGCCGCGCCACCAGAGCATGATTTCTGTTCTCATCCTGAAGCAAAGTTCTTAACCCGAGGTATTATTTCTGAGTTAGCGGAATCTGTAACCTGAAGCGTATGTAACCTGAAGCGTATGTAACCACTGTATTTCTAATTTCTATTCAAACTGCACACAGAGCATCAAACAAGGTGTGACACAGGAGATTCATAAATAGAATAGTTCCTGCTGTTTTTTGGGAAATAGCAAAGGTGTTAAAAATGGTGACAGGGAGATTCATTTGATGGGCTGGATGGGGTCACTTTCTTCTACAGTTGTTTCCACAACTGAAACACACATAGAGAGATTAGTACTCTTTGCCTCTGGAGCAAAACATGTGGTTATCATGTAGACACCTGTTATAAGAACTTTATAAAAATAAATGTATAAACCACATGTCTGAAACCTCACAGAAAAAAGTCCTGAAACCATTTTCTCTCTCCCAGATGACCTCAAACATTTCTCTGCAAGGTCAAAGGAAATTGTCTCTTTGCTCACAAATCCTGAATCAAGGGCACATTGAAGATATGAATAGGGTGAGCCTGTGACCTGGATTTGGGAACTGAGTAGTTATCATAACAAATGAGTGGCCAGGATGCCCAGGTAATCCAATCAGGTAACCTGGCAGACAGGATAAAAACAACGCACTCAGATTTCTGTTGTAGACCGCCCCTTCTCTGATGTACATATGATGTATTGTGGGGTGGTCTTGGACTACACCCCTTCTGTGATGTATGTATGATGGGAGTGGTGGTCTTGAGCTCCAGGGTGGGCAGTTCAAAAGTCTATTTAAGGGCTTGCACACCTTTGTCCTGGGTCCCTCCTGCTTCCTGTTTGTGGCAGTGAGCACCCTGTTGCAACAGTTAATAAAGATCAGGCTTATAGCCACTTTGCTTTTGTATATCCTTGTCTGGGTCTCTGTTCATTTCCTGACCAGTTTGAGCCTTAAAAGGTACGCTCTCTCTGAAGGTCCAGTCTTCCTTAAGAAGCTGAACCTCTTGAAGGGACCCCTCAATATTCTTGTTTCACACATGTATGTTTTGCTCTGCAGGGCAAATGCCAGCTTGAAGTGGGTAGGGCAATTCGCAGTGTAGGAGAAAGGATAGACCTTCTCTGCTCCAAAGCAATAGTTCCAATCTGATTCAGGGGCCCATGGCTTCTTTTACCTTGGAAGAGGAGGGAAGCAGGAAATCTGAAGATAGATTTCCTTGTGTCACATCAAATTTGGCCCTAAACCCACAGCAGCAGAAGGATTGCTGCTACGGAACAGTGTTTGTTAAAACTACTGCAGTGTCTGCTGACCATTCATGGTCTGCAATGCACTCCCCGCAACATGATGCATTACTGTATACCCGCTTGTATCCCCTTCTTGATGAAGGGTAGTTTAGATATTTAATAGATAAATATATAATATAAGAAAATGCAGAGAGCTCTTTCCAGAGCAGAACAGTGACTAATGCAAGATTAGAACTCAGCTCTCAATCACCCTTCCCCCAACCCCCAGATTGGATTACTGAAAAATGCCTCAGCAGCATGGAAGAGACACCGGCTGATAAGCCCCTCCCTGCTATGTGACAATGCCTCCTGTTTATCCTCCCCCCCCCCCCCCATTTTCAATACAGCTGCACCAAAGGGCAGAAGAGGTGGAGTTTTGATCCACAAACCTTTCAAGCAACTTGCCATGTGGCAATTGTCAGGGAGGAAAGTGTGACAAAATGAAACACCGATTCTTGGGAATCTTCCTTTTAATCCACGAAGCAGAAAGTGCAAAATTCTAAGCACAAATTAATAATAATAATAATAATAATAATAGTAATTTATTATTTATACCCCAGCCACTCTGGGCGGCTTCCAACAAAACACTAAAATACAATAACCTATTAAACATTAAAGGCTTCCCTAAACAGGGCTGCCTTTAGATGTCTTCTAAAAGTCTGGTAGTTATTTTTCTCTTTGACATCTGGTGGGAGGGCTTTCCACAGGGCGGGCGCCACTACCAAGAAGGCCCTCTGCCTGGTTGCCTGTAACTTGGCTTCTCGCAGTGAGGGAACCGCCAGAAGGCCCTCGGCGCTGGACCTCAGTGTCCGTGCCTTTGCTTTAGGAAGGTTGGCATGGCCAGATGTCATTTCTGAGCACCCCAAAGGCAGCCCAGGACAGTATGCTTGTGCAGCTCCAAAAACCCCCTAAAAATCTTCCTTTTCAGCCTCCTATTGTTTGCATCAGTCTCGACAGTGCACCTCTGGGAGCGAAGTCAAACCGCTGTGTTAGCAGCAGCAAAGTGACCTCCCCGGGTTGCAAGCTTGGGCAGTGTATATGGAGGTCCTGGGCTGCCCAGTTGACAAAGCCCTCTCAATCGGCCTAGCTCAGTCCAAAGGAAAGCACAGCAATATGTTTGGCACCAGTTTGGCTGCAGGAGTTACTGGAAGGAGGCGTACAAGGCGCCATCCAACTGTCTTAGGGACTCCAGACTTGTGTAGAATTTACTCCTTAGCCTTTTCTTCTCCTGGAGATATCCCGCAAGGCAATGGAGGTTTAGGAACAGGTTTCTTTCTGCTAAATGGGCTACCTTCCCAGGTGGATGAGCCACACCTGCCCCTCACTTCTCTCCACAGCAGCGGTTCTCAACCTGTGGGTCCCCAGATGTTTTTGGACTACAACTCCCATCATCCCTGAACTCTGGCCTTGCTAGCTAGGGGTGATGGGAGTTGTAGTTCAACAACATCTGGGGACCCACGGGTTGAGAAAGGCTGCTCTACAGCATGTGCAGAAACCGCCTTCTTGACCGTTGGACCCACTATTGCTCTCATCCGCTCAATCTGCCGGAGCCTGTCTCTGCATGAAGGGCAAGTCCCTAACTCACCAAGGGTTTGAGGCCCATTGGCTACCTTCACCTGGTTTAGCCAGCCAGTCAAAGCCATTCCTGAGATGTGGCCGCTGTTGTATGCTGACAACTTCTAGGAATCACGAGATGAATGCAGAGTGGGGACCAAAGGTGGACAAACTACCCCAGAAGGAGCACACCATGTCTCCCACCAGAGGTACTACCCCTCCTCTAACACCCCATACAATAACCTAAAATCAGTCTCCATACCTTAGCAGGGTCCACCCATTACCCATGACCATATTTTCACAGCTGTATAGTTTAAGGGGTGTT
Source organism: Podarcis tiliguerta (assembly GCF_965153285.1). NCBI lineage: Eukaryota > Metazoa > Chordata > Lepidosauria > Squamata > Lacertidae > Podarcis > Podarcis tiliguerta. The sequence goes on from NC_139550.1 coordinate 11,977,808, forward strand.
GGAAATTAAAACTGTCCAGTTGCATTTCATTCTCAACGCATCCTTCACCACAGCTGTACTGAACAAACATTAAACAGCCTTAGGGAAGAGGGAAGCTTTGGCAAACAATACAGTTGTTTGCTCTCTGACTAGGAGAAAAAATGGTATGGCGGGGGGAGAACCTTTCCCCTAAAAAGTAACTATTTAGTCAGTGACTGAGCAATGTTATAAAACCAGAGAGAAGACAGCAAAGGCTCTGGGCAGTAGGGCTTAACTATACTAGGAAACATACCACTCTCTTCCTTTTATTATTATTATTTATTCATTAAATTTATATCCTGCCCTTCTTCCTGGAGGCGCCCAGGACAATACAAACATAGACAATTAAAAAACAAAACAGTTAAAACATTATAAAACCAATTGCAATTAAAAACACCCCAAAAGCAGTTTCAATTAAAAACACAGGTGTGAATTATGTTTTAAAAAACAAAGAAATAATTCTGAGAAACCAGGCTCTATTTTTTAATTATTATTAAAAATGAAGAACGGAAGGAAGGATACAGCCCTCATGGCTCCTGAGATTCCCAGGTTGCCATATCTGTGTAATAAGACCTCTACTCTGAAGTTTCAACACTGGTCTCCACAGAGCAGGATGTGATTTTCTGGCAGGTTTGTCTGGAGGTGCTTGTAGTATGACCCAGGAACTCCCAATAAGACTGCACAAATTTCAGCACCAGGATAGAATCACAGAATTGTAGAGTTGGGAGCAGATGACCACAAGGGGCATCTAGTCCAACCCCCTGCAATGCAGGAATATTTTGCCCAATGTTGGGCTCAAACCCATGACCCTGAAGTTAAGAGTTTCATGCTCTACCAACTGAGCTACTCCACAATTCCACGGATCAGCACCAAACAGAGTTAGTGCCCTAGATGGTGAACACCTCTACATAATCACAGCATAGCACAGTTACAACACCACCAGTGGACCAGCATACCTCACCCCAGAGGACGGCATAAATGAGGGGTTGGATTGGATAATCGCCAACCATTATGACCAGGGATGGTAGCAGTCATAATCATGACAACTGCAGGACCACAGCTTATCTATCCCTGGTATAGACATTGCTGAATGTATGAACATCAGGTCTTGCAGTCCAGTATGAAGCAAATATTAAGCATGAGAACCTCACAGTTGTGGGTTCGAGCCCCACGTTGGGCAAAAGATTCCTGCGTTGCAAGGCTTTGGACTATATGACCCTTGTGGTCCCTTCTAATTCTATGATTCTATGAAACAATCCACCATGAAGTACATAGAGTTTTCTATTTCATCTCTGGCATACTTGTGGTGAGCAGGGATGGAGAATGAGTGGCCCTTTAGACGTTTCCAGCCTACAGTTACCATCAACCCCAGCGGTTGCCCATGCTACATCGCAGGCCACATATCTCTCACCTCTGCATTAAAGGCACCACTCACTTCCCGCCCTTCTAACGAAAGACAAGGAACAAAGGACTAGAGAGACTGAGCTGTTCTTCCATCTCCCAAATGCAGAGCCCGCAGGGCAGCTGCAGACGATCTTGGCATGCTAACGCCAGCTCGCCCTGCTGTTTCTGATGTGCTGTCCTTGCTCCGAGAACAGATAAAACTATTTGAGCCTGGGGTGGTGATGGGAGGAATCAGTCCAGGCTCTTTCATAATAAAGATCAAAGGTTGGATCCAACTCCTATTGCAAGCAGTGTTTGACTTTTAAATATAATGTAAGATTAAACTCTCAAAGGTGAGTTCTTCTTGGCCATTCCAACTTTGGGGAAAAGAACACCAAATTACAACAGCCACTTGCAACAGGCCAGCTGCCCAAACAGTGCTTCCACCATTCTTGTTTTGCACCCATCAACCATTATGGTTGGAGACGGCATCAGATAATTATCCATTTCTATACACATTGCCCTTTTCAAATTGGGGGGACAGCGCCTGCACCCCAATCTTGATCCAACTGGAACTCCATGGCCACCTAAAGGTCTGACTTGGCACTTAGTGCTGGTTCACACCTGCATTGCTTTATATCTACAGTTTCAGGTGGTGGTGTTGCATGTGTGAACAAGCCATCCAGTTCAATCACCAGAATTTTGATATCACATCAGCGCACAACGCTCTTCCATGGAGTCAGTCCATAGAATCAACCACAACTCACAAACCATTTATGTTCAAGCAATGAGAAATCAAGTGAGGTGCGTGCATGTGTGAATCAGCCTGTACATGAGCTGCCTTCAAGAACGTTATATTTTTGGACAACCAGGTTGGCTTTTGCTGCCTTCAATAAAATGCATCAGTACTACAGGTCTTGGTTATATACATATCCTGAATTCTTCTCTGTGTGCTGCATTTCTAAGTATGTCTCGTCAGAAGAAAATCTAATTAAGTCCCTAGGGATTTACTCCCTTGTAAGTGTGCTTAGGAGTGGAACCAAACAATATGCTCCTATGCTTGTTTATTCAGAAGTAAGCTCACCTGTGGTCCATAGAGCTTACCCTTACTTAGAGATGTGTGTGCATACCATTTTCAGCCTTAAGGTAGAATCCTATACACACTCACCTAGGAGAACGTCCCACTTAACTCAGTGAGACTTACTTCTGTGTAGGCATACCTAGGATTGTGCTGTTAGTGCACCTTTCCCCTTCCTCTCTCCTCTCTCCCCTTTCTCTCCTCTCTTCCCTCTGTTAAGATCTGTTTTAATTGGATTTTTACATGCTTTAGTCCAGTGTTGTACCAACAAAATTTTCCTCCTTTCAAATTTGCACAGTTACGATCCTTAGAATCTGGTAAGTGACTAAACAACAGAAGCAAAAATAACACGCAGCCCACCACCATTTTCCTAACTAAAAGGCTGCCAAAAAATAAACCAATAGTAATCTGGGCATGAAATCTTGTGTTTCAGACTCATGAATCTTCTTCCCCAGTCTTCGACTGGATCGCTTTAGTAAGTGTTATAATTCTAGCTGTTTTAACCTGCTGGTCAGTTACTCTTGTCTCCCTGCTCTATATTCTGGCTTGTTTATATTGTATCTTGCTTTTATAATTTTGTATTTTAGCTATTTTTAAAATGCTGATCTATGACCATAAGAAACTGATTGATTGATTGATTGATTGATTGACTAAAAGGCTGAGGCCCAGCACACTAGACAGGATCCGCACCATAAGGTCATCAGATTCCTAACTAATTTGAGCAAAGTTCCTTTCAAAATAACATCACCAAATGTAGTACGTTTTTCAGTTAAAAACAATAATAATAAAATAGTGTTGAACTGGTGTGTGTGTGTGAGAGAGAGAGATAGAGAGAGAATGAATATCTATATATTGGTCACAGTGAACCGTCACTGTGATGCTGGTAGGGCTAATGGACACTGTTTCAGACTGAAGTCCTAAAATGGTGCCACAAAACATCGGCTCAACAGCTCATAGAAACCAAAATCAAAATTTTAAAGTCCTGATGGTCAGTTTTTGGAGCTGAGCAGAGATCTGAATTCAGCCACCATCATCCCACACCCTGCAGCTCCCAAAGAGCTGATCAGCAGAATTTTAGGTTTTTCAAATACGAAGCCCTGGCTGCCCTATGCAGGCAGTGTTAAGATGAGAAACGTTAAAACCACCATAAAAACAAAAGCGAAGCACCATTCAAACAAACTAACCATTCAAACCTTTTGAAACAAGTAATTTTTTCATAAAAAGGACACCACCAGCTATTTTTCTTGTTGCGGTTTTCCGAAAGGAAAGCGGAAAAGTTCTACAAAATAACGAACACCGAACGACAGTCACATTGCACCATTTCTCAAAAGGATTCCTTTTGGAAGGACCTCCCGGCCACTCAAAATAAAATTAAAAATAGCTAGGGTAGTCAATTACCTCTTTATGTTGCATAGAAGGTACAAACCGGTTATGGCAGCTGTAAGGAATGGCATCGATGAAATTACCCACATCTGTAATTTAGGCAGGCAGTTCCACTCAAAATCTTACAAAGCTGAAAGACTTACCTGAATCTACTCCGCAAATCTAGATTTTCAACTAGTAATACCTCCAAGAGAACCAGCTTATTGCTATCTAAGTTCTATGAAGCACTGTAGTCCACGCCAAGTGCTGTCCCGGTCACAAATGTCAGCAGTGAATGTGAGCTTTGAACCTCAAACCTTGGGGCCGAGCCATTATCAGATGAATGGAGCCGATATGGCCAGTTGTGCTTTCTGGAATCCCAAAAGCAATACTTTCTGATAACTAGATTTTAAAGTTTCCCTACAACTTCTAGCTAGATTTCAAAGCAACTCCACAATAATTCACCTCAACCTTGAGATATTGAAATGTATCTGAACAATATGAATCCCACTGTTGACGTTTAAGCATTTTAAACTGCAGCTTTCATTCTTAAAAATTGCAAGCACATTGCAGAACTGCAGACAAATGCAATTTTCTACACATTGCATCAGATAAAAGAGCATATATATGGTTGGCCATGCTGTGGCCATTACACATCTTTCTGTGCCTTGCTGTTACAGGAATAATGTTCAGCTTGTGTTAACTTTATCAGTAACTTGACATCCCTGCCTTATTTTACATTGTTAGGCAGAAGGCTTGGCAGAGTTGGATTTCAAAACACCTCCATACCTGGTGGTAACAGTGTCAGGTCCTGGTGCCATCCCAGTGGGTCAGGGCAGAGGAGGCAGCAACAACACTTCGGCAAGCATGCTAGGCAAATCATCAAATTAATTACAGCAGCTTGAAAGTATAATGGTTAAGAATGGCTGTGTGCCAATCTGCCGCCAGATTGTAAACTTCTCAGGTTTACCTCTCTTGATAAGAGCTTCTAAACGTTCACAGCTTGATATGCTTTGACTAAATGACAAACATGAGGTTTTAAGAAACACAGGCCAGTGTGCCTAAGAACTTTCTCCTGCAAAAAAAAAAAAAAATCTTTGGGGAAAACTCTAAGTTATGTGACTCTGAAGTCCTGTTTAGCTCCACAAATTTAGATAATGCTGGTCTAAATATCATGGGAGAATGGCCAAAGGGGAGAGGTTTTTGCAGCTACCCTGTGCTTTGCATCTTTGGAAGCTTGCAAGATGCTGCAGGAGAGAAACTGTGAGTAACAGTGTTGGAGGGTTTATTTTTTATAATGATCAAGGTGTTAGGCTCCCTTGTTATTTTTGCTATTGCAACAGTGTCATGTTGTTAATATAATCTGGTTATATTTATAGTACTGAAATGTTGCTTTCCGTAAATTGCTCCATTTGCTATTGTGTTGCTGATTTATTATGTTACATTTTTCTAACTGTTTTTGCACTGTGATACACATCCCTGCTTCGGCCATGTTTCTTCTTTTTTGTGGAAAAGCAACATGTGGATGAAATCATCAACAGACAAACTCTAGATAAGTCAGGAAATGCAATGAATGAAGGGAAAAGGACGAATCTCTTTTGTATGCGAAGCATTATGATAGAAATCCAGAGCCTATCCTGTAATCTCCTTTCCAGGTGCTAGAATGTACATTGATATACTTCATCAGCTTTTCCATCCCATTTTCCCCTCAAGATCAAGGTGGCAGGCCTAGTGTCAGCACCCAGTATCTTTGGGCAACTGCTGGGACCCAGTGTCACGGCAGGACTCACTTCTGAAACCCATACCTCCCTTAAACAATTATTTTCCTGATGGGAGCTAGGCTACATTTTGATTTCCCACAATACCTCAGTAGTCACTTTTATTTCCTCAAAATATAGCAACAGTACTGAATACTGAGTTGGAGCCAGGATGGAAGATAAGTTTTACCACATGACCACCCATCCTGGGATTGTTACTTACAGCAGCTGGTGGTGGTAAGGTCTGGACCACAAGGTATGGAGAAGGGGGAGAGTCTGCCATTTCCTGCTAAAATCTCTCCTCCAGGCTCCAGATGATATTTGCCCCAAAGCTGTCTTTTACTGGAATGGTATTTCTGGGGTATCATAGCGGAGAGGAAGGGGCAATATTTTTTTTTGTAGAAAAATGCTATGGGGGTTGAAGCCAGACCCCACACCCCTATGTACCATAGTCCCAGTCTGGACCATGCCATTCCACCACTTTCTAATGCTTTAAAAACAACAAACCAGTGGTACAGTGGTACCTCAGGTTACAGATGCTTCAGGTTAGAGACGCTTCAAGGTTACAGACTCCGCTAACCCAGAAATACTACCTCGGGTTAAGAATTTTACCTCAGGATGAGAACAGAAATTGTGCGGTGGCAGCGGGAGGCCCCATTAGCTAAAGTGGTACCTCAGGTTAAGAACCGTTTCAGGTTAAGAACGGACCTCCAGAACGAATTAAGCTCTTAACCCGAGGTACCACCATACAATCACACAGCAACCACATTGCCTTTTCCAGGTCTTTTTCTTAGCAGGAAACAGGATTCTATGCCTCAAACTTCTTTTTTCTCCTCATCCTCCCACAGAATGGCATCCATACAGCCCAGAGGCCCCTGACAGGAATGCCAGATTGAAATTTCAAACACATTTTGGAGCTCTGCCCCTGAAGAAAGGAATAGTTCCTTCTTTGAAATGGTGAAATGAGGCAATATATAAAGGGCACAAATTATGTCAGGATATCTAACAATTTCAGGCTGAATACTTCACAGTGCTTCTCCAATCGATGAGCTTATATAGCAATGAAGATGGGCTGACTGGCAGGACGACTCGGCTGGCTTATGACCTCACCGTAAATTCAAGAGCTTTCTACAAGTCAAGTGATATTTTTTACTGGCATTATGTTTTATCCTCATAAAACCATGAAACACCCAGATGTAATTTTATGAGACAGCACCACATAAAACGCTGGAAGTCCCAAACGTTGCCAGTGAAAACAAGAGCTGAACTTATCAATCCGTAAGAAGATCGTTTACATTCTGAAAGTGGAGGATATTTCACTCTCAGTAAAATTCTGGCCAGAGAGGACAGCAGTGTTTAGTGAACCTCATCTCTGAAAGAGATATGAGACATTACTGGCAATGCATTACAGAGAAAAGAATAAGTAGTTTTTACCAATCAATGCAGAACAGAATACCGTAAGCTATGATGCGGACTGTAAAAGCCATTATTAACGGCATCCATAATAAAATATGCTCTCTTGCTGTAATGAGATTTCCAATATACCTCCACCCAACCTTGCAAACTTCCAAGTGAAGCCAATAGTTCTTGGTGGTGGGGACTAATCAAGATTCTGGACTGACTAAGTCAAATAAAATACAATAGAAGGTTCAATTAATCATGTCTAGTCTTCTTTTTATTGCCAATAAACAAGCCCATGAATGAGATAAGAAAAACTCAAGACAAACTACAGTATCTCCAAAGCCAGACAGAGTCCCAAATGATGAGGTTATTTTTCAGGTTTAACATGGATCCCATATACTGTATATGGTTTTACAGCCACGGGAATTGGTTTATTTGAATGACGTTAAAAACAATTGTTTCTTGGTGGCAAGGGTAGCCAACATGGTACCCACCAGAAGTTTTGGACTACAACTACCATCATCCCTGAGCATCAGCCATGCTGGCTGGGGTTGCAAGGAGGTGTAGCCCACAACAGCTAGAAGCCACCACATCGGCTAACCTCGCTCTAGGGCAACTGCTATCAAAGTGTGTCCTGGGAGGAGTCTTTGATTCCTTGGACGCACAACAACGGGTTCTTGGGCAACAGCTTGCCCAACATTGTCGTTTCTCCTCCACAGTGAGAAGTCACAATGAAATGTTTCAAGAGCTTTGGCATACCTTCTGTTCTCAGTTGTTGTGGGGCAACAGAGTGGACCAACAGAACTGGCCAGCACAGTAAGGTCTATTCAAAACTAAATTCCATTGACCTTAATGGAGCTTTCTCTAGGTTAGTGAGTCTAGGATTACAGCCTAAAATGCATACGTATAGTCTCTCTCTCTCATATTAGTTCAAAGTCTCATTACTGTAGCATTCAAGCATGCAAGAGTACCATACAACCTTAATTCTTGTTTATCTTTCTACAGAAATTGTCCTTTGGGTATAAATACCTCCATGTGTTTGTATGCCGGTAAATACTCTGCCCTCTGGTGTCAAGCGTTCAGAACTACTTTAAAAATCTACCTCTAATGAACTGGACAGGGGGCACTCCCCGAACTTTACAGTCTTCAAAAAGTGCTGGCCTGTCATTCTTCAAGTGGCAATCACACACAGATTGTCTGGACTGTGTGGTCTGTTCCTTTGTCAGCACCAGGAGACACAATGGAAGCACACCAGTGTCCTTGCATGGGCCAGGAACTACGGTAACCATACAATCAGATTGTACACCTGGTTGCCACTCACAAGTGGAGCACGAAACAAACAGAAGAGCACATAGGGCGACATTCACACTGTACCAGCAACATATTAAACAAGATAGCAGAAGTACGAACAAGTCCACTATAGTCAAAACAGAGATTTGAGACTGGCTCAAGGGACTTAAATTCCCATTTCAGAGATGCTGAATTGGTGTATTGCATTGCCCATGTGAGCCCAACACTGAAAGGCACACACAGTTTTACAATGCATCTCTTCTGTCCCACTTTAATAACAGTAACTACAAATAGTGCAAGATCAAGGATGCTTGTTGGGTTGTGCGTTAAAAAGAAGGAGGGCGGTTAAAGGATTTTTAGTTAATACTTCAGCTTTTCAGTGATTGATTTGACTTACTTTAAAAAATGAGCATTCTACTCAACAGTGGGGCCTTTTGACATACCAAAAAGAGTGCTGGCCTAATAAACAAAAGCTGGCACTCAGGGTTAAGATTATAATTTGCCACCTGATTCAAAGTGCCGCCCCTAATTTATCAGCGAAGTTTTAGCTGATTAGTCTACCCATTGATCTAACAGCACAATCTAATGTTTACTCAGAAGTAAGCCCCACTGAGTTCAAATGGACTTACTCCCAGGTAAGCAGGTACAGGGGACGTGGGTGGCGCTGTGGGTTAAAGCCTCAGTGCCTAGGGCTTGCCGATCGAAAGGTCGGTGGTTCGAATCCCTGCGGCGGGGTGCGCTCCCGTTGTTCGGTCCCAGCGCCTGCCAACCTAGCAGTTCGAAAGCACTCTCGGGTGCAAGTAGATAAATAGGGACCGCTTACTAGCGGGAAGGTAAACGGCGTTTCCGTGTGCGGCTCTGGCTCGCCAGAGCAGCGATGTCACGCTGGCCACGTGACCCGGAAGTGTCTTCGGACAGCGCTGGCCCTCGGCCTCTTTGAGTGAGATGGGCGCACAACCCTAGAGTCTGTCAAGACTGGCCTGTACGGGCAGGGGTACCTTTACCTTTACCTTTACCTTTAAGCAGGTACAGAATTGCAACCTAAGCCTATTAAAGGAGTGGGGGGGGGGACCCCACTGATTTCATGCAGACCATCAAGTCAGCTTGGAATGTAATTTTGATTTCTTATTTCTGCAGCACCCCTCAAATTGCCTGTTAGAAGTGGAAGCCAGAGTTTATTTTGAGGGAAAACTATTGTCCCGGCTGCTTTTCCAAAAAAAGATGGTGCCTCCAGTCCAGACTAGCTCAAACTCATAATGTCTAAAAAAGCACTCTCTTTCTCACCTAACACACTAACTGCTTCCTAATGGAGTTAACATGATGTGAAGAAAGTGTTTCTTTATTGGATTAACCTAAGAGCTATTTAGGAGCAGAGCTAGGGGGATAAAATGTCCAATTCAATGTAGTCATTCATGTTAAAGAAGAAGCAGGAGCCTGATATTGAGGCTTACGCCTTTGTGAAGCATTTATCCCCAACCCAAGTCAAGAATTTATTAGAAGGAACGAAGGAACAATTAAAACTTGTCATTTAAATTGATAGAGCTAATCTGTAAGTGGTCTCTCTCTGAATCACCCCCCCCCCCCTTTGTACTTCTTATTTGCTCACAGAATTAAGCGGCTTTGTCTGGGAGGAGAAAACACAGTGTCAACAGTTTTTCATCCTATCCGACCGCCTGCCTGCCTGTCTTGTCTTTCTGACACAGTACTTGACTGAGGATCACATGTTTTCGTCTAGTGACCAAGGCTGAAAAGTGCAAAGGGAGCAGACTTTTCCCCTTCGTGAATCATACATAACACAAAACAGAAAAAGGAACACTGGTGTTAAAGTGGCAGCAAAGTCTCCCAGGCATTTAACACAAACTCCATCAAAACGGGACTGCAATCCCACAGGTTCATAGCTGCACTACTCTATAAAGGCAACAGTGTGGAATAAGAAAAGTGTTCAGTGCCATTTATATGGAGAATAGATATGGGGTTCCTAGGGTACAGAGAGGAAGTGAAACCCACATTGGAGGTCTGTGTCACATTTCATAATGCAACTTCCTTTGTTCCCTGGATTTCTAGCCAATATTCTGCATCAGGCGTAGCTCAGTAAACTTTTCTGGCTCCCATTTTGCAGATCTCTTTACACCCAACTGCTATAAAAGTGTGATTTTGCTGGCTGCAGACAATTTTGTACCATGGAAGTCAACGGAAACCACTGAGAACGAAGCTCAATTTCAATAGCCCCATCTGGTGTTTCCTATCCCCTGGTTATGCAAGAATGTGACATACAGAAAGAACCAAGGAACTGTATCTTATATATATATGACGACTGAGTCTTATATATGAATACTAGAAAAGTGAAGATAAATATCCTCAGTGAATGCAGTGAAGACTTTTAGTTCATTTTAGTTCAGAAGTGATCACAAGGTGAACGAATTAAGGCCCAACACATTTTCAATTGTCAGGCTCTTCTTCAAACAAAAATAATATGCGATCCGCTTTATAAAAACCACACAATCAATTTGCTGCCTGCAGTAACACCCATGTGGTATTCTATCAAAAGCCAAATCTAACCTGATAGAACATAACACAGGAAGACAAGAGGAAGCCTCCCTTATTTAATATTTTTAACTGAGGGAGAACAGACTGAATTCCTAATGGATAGCTATTACTTTTTCAAATAGGAAGAACCTTTCTCTAGAACGATTTAGAGGATTGTGTGGCACACATTTTAGCAGTGAATTTTATCTGCAGAGTAGCAGAAGATATTCGTGCTAAGGGCATTGATGAAATCACTGCCTTAGGAGACAGATGCAGGAGGAGACAAGCTGAATGATAGAACAACAGCATGTGCTCAAGCTCCCATCAACACAATGGACTCCAGTAGATCAGAGGGAGCAGTTACATCTGCCATGTCAACAATATGGTGCCCCAGGAGACCCCAACGCTATGTGTTTAGCGCAAATCTGCAGAAGGTCTCACAGAAGCCCAGAATGCTCCATCTGTCCTGGGAAGGGACTGTGATTGCACACAGAGACATAGAGAGAGGGACATATTTTCATCCAGAGATAATGGAATAGTTGCAAACAAAGAGTTTCAAATGGGAACGCAAGAATGCTTGCATTTGATTTCCATGTGAATTTCCATGTCACTATCATAGAAAATTCAAGAGTCTTGAATCAAGACCATAAAAACATAAAAGTCTGTTTGTTCTGCCACCTGCAAAAGTTCATTAAAAGATATTTATCGCAGCAGATAAGAGGTAAAGTTAAAAAGAAAGCTGCAGCAGGAAACATTAATCTTTTGTTATAATTGTAGCCATCAGCATAATTGCTTTCTGCATGCTGGAATTATCTTATTGACTTATATTACATAATTCATTAAAAAAAATTTTTGCCTTGCAAGGGTTACAAAAAGGATGCAGTCTTTTAGAAACAGAATGACTACTTAGGAGTTCTGCAATCCAAAACATTGATTTGACTATCTGTCATTATTATTACTTGGTGAGAGCCAATGAGGTGTAGTGGTTAAGTGTGTTGAACCAGGAAGACCTAGGTTCAAAAACCCCAGTCTGCCATAAAAATCATGCAGTGACTTTGGGTCACTTAATATATCTCAGCCTAGCCTACCTAACAGGTTTGTTGGTAGAATAGAATGCCAGTGGGAAGAGTAACAGTCACATTGCTATGCTGCCTTGGAAGAAAAGTAGGATATAAATGAAATGATTATTCTATTTGCAGGAAGTTGCCTACGGTTCCAACTCTAGGCAGACTTCACTGGAAGAAGTCCTGGAATGGGAAACTCACTACAGAGATGTTTTTTGTTAGACAAAAGATTCCTGCGTTGCAGGGGGCTAAACTAGATGACTATCGAACCAGATTCGAAAAAATGAAACTGACTTTCACAGAGAGCAATTCCAATGACCCTTAGGAATCAGGTCGTTGGTCATTTCCTTTGCTGTAATCCCAGCACTGTGAGCCTCCTGAAGTATCTTTGGGTGAAAGTAGGGGTTCTAGGTCCTGGCCAGGTCACGGCACCTACATCTTTAAAAATGACCCCAGGAGTAGCTGCAGATGTTAAGCTTCTAGTCAACTTCCTCCACAGGCATGGGAGGAAAGGGACAAGCAAGTGATTTTAGTTACCCTCCCCTCTTAACGTCACTGAATGTTCCTTGGCTGGAAGAGGAGAACTTCTGCTGTAGTGTGGGGTGGAATAGAAATATGTGAGGCTTCTTCTTTCCATTTGCTCAGTAACGTCCACTCCTGTCTTTTCTGCCTTTAGGGACCCTTTCCCCTGCTGCAGCCAAGCAGGCAGTTCTAGGACACATTGCAAGATGTACATTTGGTCCACGTGGAGAACCAGCCAGGACTGCTGGCCCTCGCCGTGACCTTGGATGAACCAAGAGCGCTGCTTTAGAACAAAAACAGCTGGAGTTTCACAAGGCCACAGGATAGAAAAGCAGGACAGGGAGCAGGGGAAGCAGAGAAGAAGTGGGAGGATGGCTTGGATAAGGGACATTCCAGGATGTGGGGAAACTCTACACTATAAGGAGGCAAATCTAACCTCGTGCAGAAAGAATAATTGTGTCTTTCCTGCAGTCGGAGAAACTTGGGGAGAGGGTTCAGCTAAAATGCCTCTCCCTAGTTTGCTAGTTCCATGTATATGAAGATGTGCAGCAACATCAAAAAGGCACTCTGCATAATTTCACAATTGGTGAGTAGGCTGTGGCCCTGCAGATGTTGTTGAACTCTATCTCCCATCAGGCTCCATCAGACTGACTAATAGGCAGGGATGATGAACGTCCTAGCTCAGCAATTTCTTGAGGGCCAACGCATTGCCGGCCAAGGTCCTAGAAAAAGATCTCCATACAGAGAAAGAACGTTTGGAATCTTCATTTCTGAGGAAGATCTTATTTAAAACTTGCAATGATGGTATCGTCGGGTGGTGTACTGGACAGCTGTGTGCCAGTCACACAAGTCAGGGGTATTGACCCTGGGGAACCGCAACTGGTCTACACAGTATGTGCAGGCATGCATGTAGGATCTACAGTGATGCTTCATGAAAATGATTTCTAAGCATGCTTTTTTAAGATAAAAAACAAACCTGAAATTGCAACAAGCTCACTAGGTAGAAACAAACTCATTAAATTTAAAGTTGAAAATATGAGTTGTTGTTTTTTTAAGAGAGCCAGTGTTGCGTAGTGGTTAGGGCATTGGAACTGAGAGACCAGGGTTTGAATCCCTACTCCGCCATGAAGATTACAGGGTGACCTTGGACCACTCACTGCCTCTCAGCCTGACAGGTCTGCAGCATCCTTGTGGGGATTAAATGGGGAGGGGGGAGAACCATGTATGCTGCCTTGAAGTCCATGGAGGAAAAGGTGCATCAAACAAATAAAACTCCTGTTATCCATCTCAAACTTCTTTTTATTCTTCTTTATTTGCCACGTTTGTCTCTCAACTTTCTTCCAAAAAACTCAAGAGCTGGGTTTGATTCATGGTTTTCCTCCCCACCACCACCACCACAACAACAACCCAGTAAAGTAGGTAAGGCTGAGAGAAAGTTGTGAGGGTCTTCAGTTCACCTGACAAGCTTCATGGCTGAGGGGGGATTTTTACCCAGGCTGTTAACCTAATCCACAAACACAACCATATGCATACAATACCAAACTCTCGTTTATCACCAATGCACACACCCCCAACACAACTATGGCCTTTTTGCTCACATATTTACAATGCTCCCAGACCAATGGATTGGAAGGATCGCACTGTATGTCAGCTTGGGCAGGAAAATAATCATTGCTAGTCCCTGTTCCCTTGGGCTTCCTTTTTTCTATCCCAGCCCTTGCAAAACAAAACTCCCAGTTCCTGTTGGGTCCTGACTCACAAAGAATGGAATCTGTTTCCACAACAGTGGGCCAAAAGACCAGAAGCATGTTTTAAACTTATTGCTACTATTCTTACAAATATATTGTTATTGCTATATGTTGCTTCTCTTAGCAAAAAAAAACCTTTTCCTGTGTCCAGAGTGCTTTCTTTCCAGGGCTGAGGTGCAAAATCCATCAGATGAGATGGATTTGCACCATTATTATTATTATTATTGTTCCATTTGCCAGGCTGATGGCTTTCATTAAGCTGCCATACGTACCCCGGGGTTACTCTCGGTCATTTCTAGCTTCTTAGAGCTCCTCGTATCTGTCTGTCTCTCCTCGCAGCCCTATTTTTTTGGGGACTTGCCTCAACAGCCCCAACTGCAGGCGTCTTCTGATAAAGCAGCCGTCGAAAGAGAGAAAGAGAGAAAAACAGGCTCCCTCTCTCAGGCTCGGCTCCAAAGGAACCAACCCTCCATGCCGCCAGAAACCTTATTTGTCTGTTTTCAAGGTGCCCCAAGTCTCGTGCAGAGAGCCTTTTCTGCTGAAAGGGAAAATAACAAATTTCCGCGCTGCCTCCACTCCACTCCTCAGCTAAACCCCGAGGAGCTAAATGTGTTGTTTTGACACAGGGGGGAAAACAAAGAGGGGCAGGATAGAAAGGAAGAAAACGAAATGAAAATATATCTGGGGGGGACCTCAAGCAACTTGAGGCGTCGCTTTTTGTCTCTAGCTAGATGCCCAAACATTGACATGCCTCGCCAAGCCAGGCTCGCCTCGCCTCTTTTGTCCTCTCCAAAACGCCTCCCAATTCCCGGCCGGAGTTGCACCCAACAGGCACCGAAACGGAACGGAACAAAAAAATAAGGGTGCTGGGGCGCCCAGGCATGCTCGGAACGTGCGGGGGAGGAAGGCGTGTATGAGAGAGGAACAAAACGCACTCTGCACATGGTCAGAGGTCTGCTTCCCCAGCCCCACGCAAAGCATGGGAAGAAAAACAGCGAGGTCCCCCAAAGTGAGTTGTTTTCGGCGCCAGCGCTGAGGCTCTTTGTGTCGGTTTTGCATAGGCGCAAATGAAGCCCCGGCAGCTTTCTATGGGGTGGCTGGTGTGGGGTGGGTGGAAGTCGGGGGAGCCCCCCAAAGTCCATCTTAACCGGGGGTGGGCTGATTTTCAACAACCCTCTTGAACCCCCAACCATTTCCCCAGCCCCAACCCCACCCCCCCAAAAAAACAACCCCATCTCATTTTACCTGCTCGCCAGTTTGATCTGAGGGTGTCTTTCTTGTCCCCTTCGATGGGGAATGGAAAAGAGAAAAGTCCTCGCCACGAAGCCTGAGGATAGTCCCCCTGGACCCGGGCAAAGGGGTTGTGGCTGTTGTGTGGTGGTTGTTATTTGCAGGAGGGGCGAGTAAGGCGGCGGGGAGAGCTGCCTCTGCCCCTTGCCAGCTGCCCCACGGACGGAGACCAGGAGATCTGTTGAACCCGGAGCTCCTTATATAGATTCCGCCGGCGCTGCACGGAGGAGGTTATTATCGGTCAACCGCGGCTTCCTTCTGCTCTCGCTGCTGCTGCTGCTGCTGCTCTGCCTCTGTTTATGTATTTCAGTCACTCACCGCCAGCACGTGGAGGACAAGCACGCCTCTTAAAAGGGCGACGCGGGGTGCCATGCATTTCACCAATGGAAGGAGCAGTGATGGCCAAACTTGGCCCTCCAGCGGTTTTGGGACTACAGCTCCCATCATCCCTAGCTAACAGGACCAGTGGTCGGGGACAGTGGCGTAGCGTGGGTTGTCAGCACCCGGGGCAAGGCAAGTAATTTGCGCCCCCTAACCCGTGGATTTGCGCCCCCTAACCCGTGGATTTGCGCCCCTAACCCTAACCCCCAGATGTTGCGGCCGGCCCCCCCTGCACCCCCATGCTACGCCACTGGTCGGGGATGATAGGAACTGTAGTCCGAAAACAGCTGGAGGGCTGAGTTTGGTCCACAGAGCCTAGGACTTGCCGATCAGAAGGTCGGCGGTTCGAATCCCCACGACGGGGTGATCTCCCATTGCTTGGTCCCTGTTCCTGCCAACCTAGCAGTTCGAAAGCACGTCAAAGTGCAAGTAGATAAATAGGTACCGCTCTGGCGGGAAGGTAAACGGCATTTCCGTGTGCTGCTCTGGTTCGCCAGAAGCGGCTTAGTCATGCTGGCCACATGACCCGGAAGCTGTACGCCGGCTCCCTCGACCAGTAAAGTGAGATGAGCGCCGCAACCCCAGAGTCGATCACGACTGGACCTAATGGTCGGGGGTCCCTTTACCTTTTTACCCTGAGAGGAAGGGGAGAGTGGGGATCAGTCCCCCAAGAGGCCCCGCTGCCTCTGCCCTCGCTTCAGGTTGAATTATCATTACAACAACCCTGGGAGGTCATAGAATCATAGAGTTGGAAGAGACCACAAGGGCCATCGAGTCCAACCCCCTGCCAAGCAGGAAACACCATCAGAGCACTCCTGACATATGGTTGTCAAGCCTCTGCTTAAAGACCTCCAAAGAAGGAGACTCCACCACACTCCTTGGCAGCAAATTTCACTGTCGAACAGCTCTTACTGTCAGAAAGTTCTTCCTAATGTTTAGGTGGAATCTTCTTTCTTGTAGTTTGGATCCATTGCTCCGTGTCCGCTTCTCTGGAGCAGCAGAAAACAACCTTTCTCCTTCCTCTATGTGACATCCTTTTATATATTTAGGTATATATTTAGGTATAACTAGGTAGGGTAGGCTGAGAGGCAGTGCTTGCCCAAAGGTCAACCATTGAGTTTCATGGCTGAGCATGGATTTAAGCCCTGGTGTCCCTCCCATGTCCTATAACTGCTACATCACTAAGCCCTCTGTTACGCATATTATCGGTTGTGCTTAAGTTTGCACTCCACAGTATACCTGACTGTGGCATTTTTCCTTCCCTCGGTAAGGATGCGTGACAGCCATTCACATACAGGGTAGGAAGTAAATGGTAGTGCCGTTGAGGTGAGAGTAAAACCTGTTCTCTGCGGCCGATCTTCCCCACCGGACTGCTTTGACCCAGCTTGGGTTCAGTTTCTTCATCAGACTGTGCTGGAATCTTGGACAACCAGGCAGAATCAGACAGACAAATGCAGAGAGACCTGCCACATGGATGTGCCATGTGGCACAGCCGGCGGGCGTTTATGGCGCACAGGAACAGGCAGATGAAGTTTGTGGGTTTGGGGTTTTTTGACTTTTTTACTCATGGCTTACTTTCACCTACTCTTTCCCTCTCCCAGTCACCACAGCTTCTTGCTGAGATTTGAAAGCTAACATTATTTGCCTTGGGCACCTGCCTTGCTCTGCCTATAAGTAGGGCTGGTCCTGGTGCCTAATCTTTCACTCTCAGTTTGCATCTATGTTTGCTCTGCTCAGATACAGTCCCAGGTGCTCATCCCCAGAGAACCCTCTGGACTGAGTAAGAAATGCTCTTTTTCTGGGGGTGCCCAAGGGTATGTAGTACTGCCACTCTCATCCATCCCCACCAAGAAGAAAATAACTACCGTATTTTTTGCTCTATAAGACTCACTTTTTCCCTTCTAAAAAGTAAGGGGAAATGTGTGTGTGTGTTATGGAGCGAATGCAGGCTGTGCAGCTATCACAGAAGCCAGAACAGCAAGAGGGATTGCTGCTTTCACTGCGCAGCGATCCCTCTTGCTGTTCTGGCTTCTGAGATTCAGAATTTCCCCCCCTTGTTTTCCTCCTCTAAAAACTAGGTGCGTCTTGTGGTCTGGTGTGTCTTATAGAGCGAAAAATACGGTAGTTAAAAGTGTGGCACTTAACTGTAACAACTTCATGGTGAGTACTACTGACACCTTTTTTTCTAGAAGAAAGGCAGTGTGTGTAAGAAAATGAGGTTGGGGGCAGGCCTAACACTTGCGTGGAGGATCTGCTAGACTGGAAGGTAAAGGAGACATTCTCTCCAGGTAAGGGGGGGGGGGAGACAGAACACACCTTGTCTAGTCTGGATTCTCACAGTTTAGTACTTGTATAGTATAAATCAGGAAATCAGCCCTGAGCGCTCACTGAAAGGACAGATCCTAAAGCTGAGACTCCAATACTTCGGCCACCTCATGAGAAGAGAAGACTCCCTGGAAAAGACCCTGATGTTGGGAAAGATGGAGGGCACAAGGAGAAGGGGACAACAGAGGACGAGATGATTGGACAGTGTTGTCGAAGCTACCAGCATGAGTTTGACCAAACTGTGGGAGGCAGTGGAAGACAGGAGTGCCTGGTGTGCTCTGGTCCATGGGGTCACGAAGAGTCGGACACGACTAAACAACAACAATAGTATACATGGAGTTCTCCTGAAAGCTGAGTGTGTGGACTTCTGCCCCTCTGTGTCTACCGGATTTACAGTGGTACCTCAGTTTCCGAACGTTTCCCTTGACAAATGTTTTGGAACTCGAACGCCGAAAACCCGGGAAGAAATGCTTCGGTTTTCAAATGTGCCTTGGACGTCAAACAGGAAACATGGCTTTCGTTTTGAGTGTGTTTTGAGTTTTCCGTCTTCAAACGTTTCGGAACTCGAACGGTCTTCTGGAATGGATTATGTTCAAAACCCGAGGTACCACTGTACTGGAGTCAGGATTTTCCTTGAAGGGACCCAGAGGGATGAAAGCACACACTCCAGAATTTCAGAATGGCTGTCCCACTACAGTCGCCTTATGCGCTCTAGTGAGACTCCCAGCTCACAGACTGAGAGCTGACAGGATAAGCGTAACACGGGGCGGTTCATAATAAGCTAGTAAAGCACAGTGCATCTTTCCTCTTTCCCATTGAAAATGTGCGCAGCGAAGAAGAACATGTTTGACCTTCAAACAGAGGAGGTACTAAACGTGCACAGTCAAGTTTCACTGTGGTAACTTCAGCGCTCACAAAAGAGTTTGCATTGCAATAGGAATTGCAAGTCCCCTCCCTTCCTTTGTAACAATCCGTCTGTGGGCGATGTTTCAACTTCAAATGGGGAATTATGCCACAAACATAAGGTTACCAGATTTTTTTCAAAGAATCCAGGGAATTTATTTTTTTTGAAAAGAGAAAAAAAGTTATTTTTAAAAAAGTTTTTTCTTTGCTTGTTTGTTTTAAAAGAAGTAATATCTTCTCTTCTGTGGTCTCCAGCCTTCCTTTGGGTCCCAGCCTGCTCTCTTGGAGTGCTAGCCACCATGGAGTAGGCTCAGGTCAGGCCTGGGCTTGGCCACGTGTCCTTGCCCTCCCACCTGTTTTCCTCAGCGGCGGCAGCAGTAGTGAGCAAGGTAGGGTCTCCCCTCTTTTTTCTCCTTCCTCTTTCTCTCTCTCCCTTTCTCCTTCTCCTCTCCCCTTTTCTCCTTGTCTCAGCTCCAGGGTTTTCCTGGCCCTGAAGCGCCACTGGGCAGTAGGCCAGGTGGCCAGGCACTCTTGCACCCGGCTCGATTTGGGTCGTGGGTGTGTGTGTGTCAGCGGTTCCCCCAGTTGATGAGCCGGGTGTTCCCGGTTCCCCCTCAGCAGTGGCAACAGCAACGGCAGTCTCAGCAGCCCGGAGCCAGCCTGGTAGTGCAGTTGGCCAGTGTGGTGTAGTGGTTAAGTGCGGTAGTCTCGTAATCTGGGGAACCGGGTTCGAGTCTCCGCTCCTCCACATGCAGCTGCTGGGTGACCTTGGGCCAGTCACACTTCTCTGAAGTCTCTCAGCCCCACTCACCTCACAGAGTGTTTGTTGTGGGGGAGGAAGGGAAAGGAGAATGTTAGCCGCTTTGAGACTCCTTCGGGCAGTGATAAAGCGGGATATCAAATCCAAACTCCTCTTCTTCTTCTTCTTGGCTCTAGCTGGCTTCAGGAGCTGCTCGTTGCTGTAGCGCCTACCATTTTGCCTTGCCGGAAGTCCCCATATGATGTGTCTTGTGCCGTCACGCAACATTCATTCCCTACTAATAAATCTACAACACTTAAAATATAAATCCGGGAACATTAAATGAAATCTGGGGACTGTCCCCGGGAAACGGGGACATCTGGTAACCATACACAAATATAAGCCCCAGCTTTCAATCCTACATGTCACTCATTGTGCAAAGCAGATGCCAATCTCTTGAAATGGCACATTTTATACTGAATCAATCAATCAATCAATCAATAAACTGGAAGTTTTATTCCAGTTACCAATGCGTTGAATGGAGATACTGTACTGCAAACAAAAAGATGGATTGTCAAGCAGGCAAGTGAAAACAAGAAGCTTCATTTCCCCCAGCCCACTAATAATGGGGTTATCCTGCTCTCACACAAGCCGTTTTTCTCCAGAACATGTCCGAAGAATAGCCCAGGCAGTCAGCACCACATACTGGGTGGCGTCTTTCATTGCTGTCACAGGGCAGGGAAATGAGTTCATCACTCCAAAGCTACTCACTTCCCTCACAATGGTTCTCACAAGACATGAACAATGGAACGTCAGATGCAAAAGTCCAGGGAGGAAAGTAGGAGGATGTAAAGGCAGATGGAGAACATGTGACTTTCTCTCCTGGGGTGGGGAATCCATGGCTGTCTAGATCTTGCTAGGCAATCGTTCCTGTCTTCCCTGACCATTGGACATGCTGACTGGAGTCCAAAGTGAAGCAAGGAACATCTGGATTCCCCAGTCCCTGTTCTAGCTATTTGAAGGCACTGGGATATTGGAAACATGGGCTATTTTGGGTAAGATGTGTGAAATATAATGCCCACTGAACTTTGGTGTACAAACGCAATAGTCTTCTGAATACTTGCTTCTGGAAGCAGACAAATGGGAAGGATCATCAACTTGTGATTTAAAAACAAAAACAAAAACTGGTCAAGGGGTCTAGCCAGGACAGGTTTATAACTGTCAAGTCTGGTGCAGTATGAGATTTTGGATGTGACAAGGATGGAGTCTGCCACCTGCCAAGCATGGACACTCCAGGAAAGGAGTGCCAACTTGAACAAAATATTGGGAGGGGGGGCAGGTAACAGACACTCCAAGTGTCCCTATTTTCCAGCCCCAGATTTACAGATGTGGTCCTGGTTTCTGATTTGATCCCAGAATGTCCCACTTTTCCTGATGATGCCCCTATTTTCATCAGAGAAATGTTGGAGGGCATGGCGTTATCTGACCCCCAAGCTGTCTGAAGGAGATAAGTAAGTATACAACCTTTAGAAGACATCTGAAGGCAGGCCTGTATAGAGTTTTTTTAATGTTTAATGTTTTATTGTGTTTTTATACACATTGGTAGCTGCCTAGAGTGGCTGCGGCAACCCAGTCAGATGGGCAGGGTATAATAATAATAATAATAATAATAATTGAAAGGACGTCCCTATTTTCATCACAGAAATGTTGGAGGATATGAGGTAAGCCCTACCCCACATAATAGATCACAAGACATGGCACACATACAGCATTTGATTGGCAGTGCCCATCAACGGGGGGGACCCCTGGCCCCCTCAATTATTTTATTGACTGAAGGGAGTGAAGGGATCTTGGGCCCTAGGAGTTAACTCCTATGTACCAAGAAATTGGGCCTGCCACATTTTGGCAGAGTCTCCCAGTACACA
This sequence comes from Podarcis tiliguerta, assembly GCF_965153285.1. Taxonomy (NCBI): domain Eukaryota; kingdom Metazoa; phylum Chordata; class Lepidosauria; order Squamata; family Lacertidae; genus Podarcis; species Podarcis tiliguerta. The sequence goes on from NC_139550.1 coordinate 11,999,520, forward strand.
TTGTGGGAAGTTAATAGAAATTTCGTTTAGCAGCAACAACACACAACCACAGAACACGTGGTTTTTGTGCCAACCCTGAGTCAAAGAGATCAAATGAGCAGAGAAAGTAACCGCTGGTGACCCACCCTACAATAAGGAAAGATCGTCACTTTCTTCCCTTGCTTCTTTGCTCCTAGAGTCATCCCAGTAGCTGCAGCTTAAGAAAACAAAGTGAGATGAATCCTAGTTTGGTCCCGAAAAGCAGTTCTTCAATTCTAAACTTTGCATGTCGTTTTTAACTTAAAACAAATGCCCTAGTTTGTGTCCTAGTTAGAAAGCAAGACAGATAACATGATCCTTTGGGTTGAAAACAACAACACACATATTCAGGAAATTGCATTCCAGAAGATTTTTTATTTTTTTTAACCTTTCCTCTCTGGCATTAGATGACAAGAGAGACCAAGCATATCCTCACCACCATCACACCCTGTTCTCTCTGTTTTTATTCAAAAGCATCACTTTTCTATTACATTAAATTAGGATGCTTCCAGGCAGGCGGGACTTAATACTGCAGGTTAGCCATTAAGTTATCACAAAACAGTCACAGGTAACACTTTGCTTCGTTAATTTGCGAGATTTGCCTGGATGAATCCAGATTAAAAATGGGGACAAGAAATACATGCTGGGATTTTGATGCTGACAATGTTGTGTGGACTCATCCCATCCCATGGTAAACACCTGTCTGGAGGCATCCTTAGTCTGTGGAACTTGAACATGCTTTCATTTCTGTCTTTTTTCTTTTAAAAACACACGTTTGAGTGCCTTTTAAATGTTCAGCATTCATGGTTCTGTTCTGATGTTGTTTCAACTGTGCTCATGTTGTGCTTTTATATTTCATGTACTTTTGTATGTTGCCCAGAGGACAAATTAATATCCCTGATTGGCTTTGGCAGAGTGAAGGCATTGTAACTTAGATGAAAGGTGCTTGTTGCCTAACTCAGCTTATTTTGATCCAGAGAGTCTTGCTGGATTGATACTAGAGCAACAGCCTTTTGATTTGGCAACAGTGAAGAAATCAAAAGAGAAGTTGTGCCTCTAAGACTAAAACCAAATCAAAACAGTTGAATCAGTTATTCAGCTAATGTACACTAGCATTTCACTCTATGTCAGTCATTCCATACATGGTACAGGAAACCAGTCAGTCGGCCAGTCAGTCTATAAATCAATCAATCAATCAATCAATCAATCAATCAATGGCTGCTTTAAGATCAAAGTACCCCCTGCCTAACAGAGCATACTGGTCACTATAATTTTGTAACATTATGTGTTCTGCCCCAGCTGCTTCCCAAGCAGCCATCATTAGGGGCAGGTAATTCTGCATCAGGTACTATTGGCTCCTCCTATCAGTCTTAGGTCACTTTCAGGTATTTAGCAGATAGTATTTGATTGCATAGGTGAATTCATATTCAAATTCATGGGGTTTTTTATACTGGATTGCTTTTGTTTTCATTATGTATTTTGTGTTTTTATATTGTGGTTTTATGTTGTCTGGGACGCGGGTGGCACTGTGGGTTAAACCACAGAGCCTGGGACTTGCCGATCAGAAGGTCAGCGGTTAGAATCCCCGCGACGGGGTGATCTCCCATTGCTTGGTCCCTGCTCCTGCCAACCTAGCAGTTCGAAAGCACGTCAAAGTGCAAGTAGATAAATAGGTACCGCTCCAGCGGGAGAGTGTGCTGCTCTGGTTCGCCAGAAGCGGCTTAGTCATGCTGGCCACATGACCCAGAAGCTGTACGCTGGCTCCCTCGGCAGATAAAGCGAGATGAGCGCCGCAACCCCAGAGTCGGTCATGACTGGACCTGATGGTCAGGGGTCCCTTTACCTTTTTTTATGTTGTAACTGCCCTGAGAGCTGTATAGGTGTAGGGCGGTCTACAAATTTAATAAATAAATTTCATTGCATGAATAATGTGACCTGGCACTCTGGCACAACAAACTCGCTTCTAAAAACCCACAAACATTTTACTGCGAATAAAGTTACATGAAAACATGTTGGAAAGTGTGGGATAATAATTGCCTGATGTGATGTCATCTAACCTCCACACAAATCAGAATGATGCAAGAGGCCCCATCAGAATTGATTGATTGATTGATTGATTGATTGATTGAATTTATATACCGGCCTATACCCGGGAGTCTCAGGGCGGTTCACAGAATAAAATCAAGATTTAAAACACAAAATACATAATAAAAATAAAAACAACAACCCAATAGCACCCCCACCACACACACACACACACACACACACACTTTTAAATGGGCATAGTATATAAATCAGATCAACCAAAGGCCTTAAAGATGTAACTTTTAAGTCAAGTATCCCCAGAACCTGCACTGGTTTTAACTGCACTTTAAACTTTTAAAATTGCCATGCCTTTCCATAGGGCTTGCTTCATTGTACATTTTACAGTAATTACGGATGCTTTTAATGTTTTGATGGAATTCTTTTAATGTGTATTTTAATTATGTATGCCTGCCATCTTCCATGTTTTTTGCCAGCCATTCTTTCACTGTGGGTGGTAACCTATTTCCTCCTTTGAGCAACAGGCACACAATTAGCAACGATTAAATTGCACATGAGAGCCTTATCCTTGTGTGTGGAATTTACAACTTGTTCCATACCTGTAAATGGCTTAGGAGCTATTTTGGCATGTCAGTGGCATATAAATTATAAAGAATAATAGTAATAACAATTTACTTCAAAGGAAAGACTGGTGGTCAGAAGAACAAAACTAGGAGAGAGCAATTGAAGTTTACAAGAGGGCTTGATTTATTTTGTCTCCTGAGAACCCACTGCAGCTGGGGTGGTTAATCTCATACAGAGAAATACTATTTGTTGTTATGCCAACCTCAATTCATTATGCACACCAAGAAGCGTGACTGTAAACGAAGGTGTGTTCAGATTTGCACAACCAGAAGATGGAGTAAGACTGGTATGCTAGCCATTGGCTAAAATTCTTACCAGCAGAGAGGAAAACACTTAAAAATTAAGGCAACCTCCTTTTTCTCATCTCCTTAACCGCCAGTAAGAATAACAAACTGAGCTCAGTTCTGTTCCTTCCTGAAAGATTCCAAACTCTGAAAAGACCCTTTGGAGTGTTAAATAATTTTTAATCACTTCATTAAACTCGTAAGGAGATTTGTAAAAGGAATTCCCAAAGGGACATGCTGTTTAAGCAAGAACTAAGCATTTTGATGGTGCTCTCTGAGTAGCCAGCAAGAGGCACCTTTATAATTACACACATAGTCCTGCATTAAAGTTTTGCTTTTCAATATCTGAAGGGAGTTACAGAGCTGGAAAGCTATGGGGTTCATATATACCGTATATATATATATTGAAAAGGGGTACAATTTGAATGGTATTCAGTTCACAGAGCTGACTGATCAGGCAAGCTCTGCCAGCAACATTCCTCTACCATTTGAGACTCCAAGAGAGTGGAACTATGCAAAATGGAGTTGCATGTTAAACAGTTTTGACCTTGGCTCATTCGTGAGGTTAAGTCTTGCTCTTGCAACCAAAGCTACCCAAGAAAAGAACTCACTCTGACAAGCACACTATCATTATTAAACTATAATTTGTGTGTTGGTGAGCTAGCATTAGAGCTGGTTTAAACATGTCTAGAAACACTGGAAGCTGACTTCTATTGAGTCAGACCATTGGTGCAACGAGGTCCTGTACACTGCCTACTCTGGCTGGCAGCAGCTCTCCAGGGTTCCCAGTTAGGACTGTGCATGCTCAGTTGCCATGGAATACTGACTGATTGTTGTGAAAGGGAACTGGAAAACCAGAGGTGGAATCAAACGGAAGGGACTAGCTGGAATCTTCCATGCTGCAACAGAATCCTCCATGCTGAACAGAATCCTCCATGCTGCAAAATTTCACTGCAGGATCCCACTTACACTAGTCTAAAGTGTATCATGTTAATAAAAAATTAAAATTCCAAGATGCTGCCATTCAACCCAGCACCTTTGCATTCTTCAGCTGGAGAATAGCTGCAGGTGGAACAGAAAGACATAGAAGACTGTGTGCAGATTCTTCTGATCTTGGATAGCTCAGTCAGTAGAGCATGAGACTCTTAATCCCAGGGTTGTGGGTTCAAGCCCCATGTCGGGTGAAAGATTCCTACACTGCAGGGGGTTGGACTAGATGACCCTCGTGGCCCCTTTCAACTTGACAATTCTATGATCTCTGTGTAGAACAGGGGTAGCCAATGTGATGCTCTCCATATGATACTGGGCTACAATTTACATCAACACTGACCACTGGTTTAAAATGGAAAAGTTGGGGAAGGGGTCCAATATGTCTTTGAGAGGGTTAGGTCACCGGTTACCGCAAGCCATACTGATTTTTAAAAATAATAATCAATTACTTCCCCCTGCTTCTTTGTTAATTCCAAAAACACCTGTGAGATTCCACAGAAAGCATTTCATTATTCTTTTCCCCACAGTGTGAACACTTGTCATCTTGCCCGGAAACCTCCTGAGATAAACTTAGCACTTGAAGAAACATAAATGGAACAGTTGAGGAGTGATTCCCTCTCATCCAAGCCAACCACAAATTTAGGCTGCAATCCTGCGTGCAGTTGCACTATTTAAATCCCATCAAAGTCTGTGGGATTTGATCAGCCCAACTGTGTACAAAATTGCAGCCTCAGGATTACAGTTTCAGGGGGAGAAGCCTGTGAATATTAACTGCTCTTTCTCTGGATGGTTACTGTTCTATGTTATGCTTTGCTTTCCTGTTACCATGGATGTTGTTAAGAGCAGCGACGCTCCAGGTCCACAAGCAGACCAAAGGCCGGATTTCCTCTAAATTCTTGCAGTTATTTCAAGGCATTCTTACTGTTGCCATGTCGGCATCATGGTTGGCTGCAGCTTATGCCCTCTCCATCTAGGTGACCGTCTGATTTCTGCACCAATTAATGTTTTAAAAATATCTCCTATGTGGTATACAGAAAAATGAAGCAACAATAAGCAATTTTGTTGTTGTTTAGTCGTTTAGTCGTGACCGACTCTTCGTGACCCCATGGACCAGAGCACGCCAGACACTCCTGTCTTCCACTGCCTCCCGCAGCTTGGTCAAACTCATGCTGGTAGCTTCGAGAACACTGTCCAACCATCTCATACTCTGTTGTCCCCTTCTCCTTGTGCCCTCAATCTTTCCCAACATCAGGGTCTTTTCCAGGGAGTCTTCTCTTCTCATGAGGTGGCCAAAGTATTGGAGCCTCAGCTTCAGGATCTGTCCTTCCAGTAAGCACTCAGGGCTGATTTCCTCAAGAATGGATAGGTTTGATCTTCTTGCAGTCCATGGGACTCTCAAGAGTCTCCTCCAGCACCATAATTCAAAAGCATCAATTCTTCGGTGATCAGCCTTCATTATGGTCCAGCTCTTACTTCCATACATCACTACTGGGAAAACCATAGCTAAGCAAAAAGACACAATTACATATTAAAAAATGCCACGTTAATACAAAGCAGCAGCATACAGTCAGCAGTTGGGCAGCAGTTAAAACTGCCGCTATAACTGTTGACTTTCTTGTGCCTGCCAGATCTGGATCCTTGGGTATCGTGTTTCTGGATTTAAATGCTCACAGTAGGTGAAATAGCAAACATAGATTGAAACAGAAGCAACAGCAGGTGGGCCTGAGAGCAGGGGGACAGAATAGGGTTATCACTGCCAAACATTTATCTAAGTCCCTTTACTAAAGTCAGACTGTGCCAGCGTTTCAGAGTTTGAATTGCTTTCCTGTGGCCATCTGGGCACGATTTGTGCCATCGAGTGAATGGTTGGCATATTGGATTTAACCAGGTGCTGTTCACAATCTTCCAACCCTCTCTTCATTGACCCAGGGACTAGAAACTTGCTAATGACAATGAAGACTGGGATTCACAGGATTCTGTTATTCTGCACTCGGTACAAATTTGTGCACAAGCATCCCATGATCACTATATTGTAGATCAAGGTGGTCAGACCACACCTGGAATACTGTGTCCAGTTCTGGGTGCCACAATTCAAGAAGGATAGTGACAAGCTGGGATGTGTGCAGAGGAGGGCAAACAAAATGACCAAGGGTCTGGAAACCAAGCCTTTTGAAGAACAGTTGAGGGAGCTGGAAAAGAGGAGACTGAGAGGAGATAGGATAGCCATCTTCAAATATCTCGAGGGCTGTCACATGGAAGATGGAGCAAGCTTGTTTTCTCCTGCTCTGGAGGTTAGGACTCGATGCAATGGCTTCAAGTTACAAGAAAAGAGCTTTCAAGTAAACATCAGGAAGAAGTTTCTGACAGAAAGAGCTGTTTAACAGTGGAACGGTCTCCCTCGGGATATGGTGGATTTTCCTTCGTTGGAAGATTTTAAGCAGAGGTTGGATGGCCCTCTGTCATGGGTGCTTTAGCTGAGATTCCTGCATTGCAGGGCGTTGGACTAGATGACCCTTGGGATCCCTTCCATCTCTCTGAATCTGTGACTTTCCAGATGTTTCTGGGCTGCAACTCCCATGATCCCTCAACATTGGTGTCATGGTCTGGTTCATGGCTGATTGAAGTCCTGGCAGGGGATGTCAGGACCGGTGGCAAGGACCGGGTGGGAGCAGGAACGGGGGACCAGAAGCCAGGAGTCAGGAAGCCAGGAGTCTGAGGGTTAGAGAGCCGGGAGTCAAGAAGCCAAGGGTCTGAGGATCAAGAAGCAAGGAGTCAAGGGTCCAAGGACCAAGAAGCAGGGAGTCAAGAAGCCGAGGTTCAAGGATCAGGAAGCAAGAACCCAAACGCAGCAAGGCAGGGAGTGTGTTGCTGTGGCAAAGAGCCAAAGGGAAAATGATGACCTTATATCCCTTCCCAGCTCTTGCTACCAGGTGCTGTGAGTTACCAATCGGCCTCACCTGTGAGGCCACACCTTGCCTCTTCAGAACAAACTTAGGAAGGCCCCAGTCCTGCAAAGTCCTATTGGCCACAGGGCCTGGCCTCCTGACAATTGGTCACACTGGCTAGGGCTGATGGGGGCTGGAGTCGAACAACATCTAGGGGCAGGCAGCAGGTTCGCCCTCCTGGCTGCAAATCCTACACAGCCCTCATATGACAGTAAGCATGAGGCAAGAGCAATTTCGCAAACCCTTTTCCTAAATTGAGCACAGCACAGCTTCACATGCATTTTTATCAACTGCTGCGGTCACCAGATTTTCGTTTACTTCCCTTTATGAATGCACGCACTTCTTTTGTTCCACGGCAATGTCTTTAAAATGGTGCAAAAACATAATTAGCAGAGGTGAAAGTGGGGTGGGTATACACAAACAGAAATCCTTTCAAGCTTGCTGCCGGCTTTTGGGGCGAGAATGTTTGTCTTTATGTCAATGCTTTTATTGCAAACCCATTGCCCTTTTAAGAAGACGTGGAAGTCCTATCTTTTATAGGCAAGAAGTGCACTGGAAAATGTAGCTCTTCACTGTGTTTCTGTTTTCTTTTTCCCTGAAACTGACTTCATCCGCTTATGCACTGCAGTCCTCTCATTCTAACACGCAGGCTATTGTGTACAACAAAGACAGAAGCAGTTCATAGAAAATGGACTTCAGTCTCTTTTTGCTCTTGGGGGGGGGGGACTAGGTAGAAGTGACTAGGGCCACTTGCAAAGCACAATTCTCCATAGAAATCACATGTGAACAAGTTAATTGTCCTGAACTGGCTCCAGCTCCTAGACTTGAGGTCTGAACAGCAATATATTTCTTGCAATGAAACCATTGTTTGAAACACAAGCTGGACTTTTTGTAACTACAAATGGAGCGGGGTGAACCTTTGGCATTTAACATACAGAATGTGCATCAATGCATTCACTTCTTAGGCATACAGTGGTACCTCGGGTTAAAGTACTTAATTCGTTCCGGAGGTCCATTCTTAACCTGAATCTGTTCTTAACCTGAAGCAGCACTTTAGCTAATGGGCCTCCTGCTGCCACCGTGCAGCCAGAGCACGATTTCTGTTCTCACCCTGAAGCAACGTTCTTAACCCGAGGTACTATTTCTGGGTTAGCAGAGTCTGTAACCTGAAGCGTCTGTAACCTGAAGCGTCTGTAACCTGAGGTTCCACTGGTTATAACAAACCAGCAAAAACACATGGATTCTTGAAGATGTAATGCATCACACACCTGTTGGATCCTGTCTGTGGCTCCTATGAGAGTACTTCTTAAGTTCAGCACTGTATTTTTTTCCTCCTCACAGGAGTGAGTAACAACCAATTCACTTATACAGGAAGCGGTGAAGGAATGCACAGGAATCGGAGCTGAGCCTGTTTCTTGTCCCTTCTGACTCCAGGCCTCAGAAGTGTATCTCAGCATCCAGGCAGGTTCATATGGGACAGCTAGCTTCCCCAAACCAGAGGCCTCCAGATGTTTTGGACTACAACTCTGATAATCCCTGAGCATTGGCCATGCTGGCTGGGACTGATGGGAATTGTAGCCCAAGCGTTAGAAGGCACAACAAACCTGGTGGAGGGTGCAAGGATGGGAAAAGTTGAGGAGCAGAAGGCAATCCTCAAAATAGGCTGCCTAGGGCTCTGGAGCTTAAAAAGATCCTGTCTAATTGTGCCTGGGGCGGGGAGTGTTTTATTGATGGCGAGATAATTGGAAAGATATGTTCTTACTGATCTTATCTTCCTTGTGATAGTTTTATGCTGGTTTTACACTTGTCTCTGTGCTGGTACAGTTTTGTGTGTTGATTATTCCCCCCCCCCCAAAAAAAAAGGAGTGCCATCGAACATGTGATGCCTGCCTCTCCATCTGCCTAAAGTGACAGAGTCCTGGAAAAGCTTGATCACTTGTTTCGCCTGATTGTATAAAGAGGCTCTTCAAACATCTTATTGACCCGTGTTATGCATTTGCCCTTGACTCCCTGAATTCACAGCTGGGACCTAGTTGACGCTGCCAATTTTTTCCTTGCATGCGTGACCAGAACCATCCACACTGACCAAGCCTATCACAGCCAAAACATTTTGGCTTACCCTGAATGAGTTCCGACCCGTAAGACCTCAGAGGTCTCTGGCCACATCTCAGCTCTTATGGCATGCAGAACTCAGATGTCAAATGCAGGATTTTTTTCCTTCCCTGGTTATTTAAACCCTCCCCACTCTGCTTAAGGCTCCCTTAGGGAGAAATATAACCAACCCACTGTAACATACTACAGACCTGAAACAGCACTTACAATGTTCATTAGTTCAAGTGCCTATAAATCCTTTCCTGTCTCCTTCAAGCTGACTCTATATGCCTCATTACTGGATGGAGGTACTGGGACTCCCTGCCAGAAACCTACAGCTAATTAGAAGAAGGATGCAAAAAATTTCTTGTGCATTAAAGGCACTATTTTTAGCTTTGGCACTTCTGCCTTGTTCATTAAGGGCGACATTAAATGTGTGCAGTTTGGAAGCCATTACTTCATCCTGCCCACCTTACCATGACGATAAAATCCACTCTTTCTGGTGCATACTTTGCCTTAGAGATTCATTTCACTTTCAGTGCAAAACTGACATACCCTCCAACATTTCTCCGATGAAAATAGGGACATCCCATTCCATAATGATCATTTTACCACACATCTTCTTGGGTTGCCCCAGCACCCTGATCAGCTTCCAGAATATATAAAGGTAAAGGTAAAGGGACCCCTGACCATTTTAGGTCCAGTCGCAGACGACTCTGGGGTTGCAGTGCTCATCTCGCTTTATTGGCCAAGGGAGCCGGCATACAGTTTCCGGGTCATGTGGCCAGCATGACTAAGCCACTTCTGGTGAACCAGAGCAGTGCACGGAAACGCCGTTTACTTTCCTGCTGGAGCGGTACCTATTTATCTACTTGCACTTCGATGTGCTTTCGAACTGCTAGGTTGGCAGGAGCAGGGACTGAGTAATGGGAGCTCACCCCGTCCTGGGGAATCGAACCGCCAACCTTCTGATCGGCAATCCCTAGGCTCTGTGGTTTAACCTACAGCGCCACCCGTGTCCTTCATGGCAAATATGGGTTTGATGCCGTGTAATGTGTAAAATGGGCCAGGGAATTTTTAATATTTGCAGTGGCCTCCATCTTCAAGTTACGTTTTTCATCTCTACACTATCACAGGACTTCTGTTCCTTTTTTGTGGAGCTGAGCGTGTCTCCCCAGCAACATTTTTAAAAGATTCTAGGGATGAATCTGGGAAATTTCTCTGTGTTGCAAGATTTTATCAGTTGCTACCATAAACAAGGGAGGGGGAAAGTAGCAAGAGAGAGAAAGAGATAAAACTTCTGGACCAATGCACACAATGAAGCTACAATTTCCTGTAAAAGGAATCGGGTTGTTGCTAGCTGCAGGCACCACTCACACCCTGAAGATTTGACCGATAGTAACCTCAAGCACACAAAGAAATAGACTCAGCAAGAATTGAAAACATGCTATTTTGCTGCCAACATCCAGCAAGATCAAGGAAGGAGGCTCTGTGCAGTCTAAGCTATGCAAAATATAACCTTTTCGGAGAATGGAGCAGAGGGAAATGGGATTTGAACCAAAGAGAATAAACATTTAGAAACATTGTGTGTTTTGTGTGTGTGTGTGTGTGTGTGTGTTCATTTTATCCCAACTGCTACATACTGATGTGTGGAACTATCCTTTCAGTTTTGTTTTGTTTAAAAAAAATGCTTTTGAATTTGTTATCTCCATTTCTTTTCCTTTAACATGGATGCAACTTTCTTACAAAGGAAAAACTGAAACATTATGTGGATTAGGGAAGAGTTCTTTTTTCGTTATCTCAGAAGTTCAGTTTCAGAACTGTGAATCTGTATCAGATTTAGAAATAGAATCAGAGAACTGCAGAGTTGGAAGGGACCAGCAGGGCCACCAAATCCAAACCCTTTGCAATCCAGGAATCTTTTGCCCAACATGGGGCTTGAACCCGTGGCCTTGAGATTAAGAGTCTCTTGCTCATAACATACTTATGTTAGGGGATAAGATGGAAACTTGTGCACACCCCATGGAACAGAGCAGGGCTTACTTCTGAGTAGAAATGTATAGATTTCACTGTAAATAAAAATATTTAGGAACAAAGGAAACTGCCTTATACAGTGATACCTCGGGTTAAGTACTTAATTCGTTCTGGAGGTCCGTACTTAACCCGAAATTATTCTTAACCTAAAGCACCACTTTAGCTAATGGGGCCTCCTGCTGCGCCGCCAGAGCACGATTTCTGTTCTTATCCTGAAGCAAAGTTCTTAACCTGAAGCACTATTTCTGGGTTAGCGGAGTGTGTAACCTGAAGCGTATGTAACCTGAAGTGTATGTAACCCAAGGTACCACTGTACAGAGTTAGACCATTGGCCCATCTAGCTCTCTAATGTCTACACTGACTCTCCAAGATTTCAGGCAGGGGACATTCTCAGCCCTACCAGGATTTGAACGCAGACCCTTCAGCATACAATGCAGTCTCTGACCAGCCTCACAGTCACTTAGCTTAACCAGGGGGATCTGCAGCACACAAGCAGGGAACCTTTGGCCCTCCAGAAGTTGCTGAACTACAACTCCCACCAGCCCCAGCAAGCATGTCCAATGGCTAGGGGTGATGGGAGTTGTAGTTCAGACTTCTGGAGGGCCAAAGGTTCTCTAACCCTGCCGTGTCCACTCCCCTGGGACGCTCTGTGTGCAATGCATGCGCTCTGCCCACTGAGCAAACCCCCCTACCCTGAGTTGCAAATTAAATGTGAATCAGGGATGCGCCTGGCCCCCATACTGATGGCAGCAAAGGCAATTCCATTCCTTCCCATGGGCGTAGCCAGGGGTGCAGAGGGTGCCGCTGCCCTCTCTAAATCAAGTAAGTAAATAAAAATACTGAAATAAAAGTCAGAAATGGTAGATTTTGACAAGATTTTTCCAACCACTTGGGGTCCAAAGGAAGTAATTCAAAACAACTGCTGTGGAGATGTTTTGTTCCCCGTCAGCCAGACAGAGGATGAGGACAGGTGGGTGTCCAGACCCCTCTTAACATAAATCCTGGCTAGGCCCATGTTCCTTCCAAACTTTTTAATACACTGCAGAGCTGGGCGGGACCCCAGAGGTCATCTAGTCCAACCCCCCTGCAATGCCAGGTTTCTTCTGCTCAGAGTAGCGCTCGAACCCACCACCCTGGGATTAACAGCCTCATGCTATCCCCAACTGAGCCACCCTGAGCTCATATACCTATACCATCTTTATATATAGTACATTCTCAACCAGAGGTACCACTGTATCTGGAATTCTAACCACTGCTGCAGCTGCTGCTGCTGTTTTGTTTTGGACCTGTTCCGTTCCTCTGCAATTTCACTATGTTTGCATTTCTGTTTCCCACTGAAAATATGGGTGTGTATGTGTGTTTGTGTGTGTGTGACTGAGCCTCCATCCCAGTGCCTGATTTAGGTTTGATGAGGCCCTAAGCTACTGAAGGTAATGGGGCCCTTTATATGTCCAGCTGTCCTTTGCCGACAACAAATTGTCACTGTTTATTGTGTTGAATATACGCTATATCAGGCATCCTCAAACTCTGTCCTCCAGATGTTTTAGGACTACAATCCCCATCATCTCTGACCACTGATCCTGTTAGCTAAGGATGATGGGAGTTGTAGTCCCAAAACATCTGGAGGGCTGAGTTTGAGGATGCCTGTGCTACATGGTAATTTATGGACCTAATAGGTATCTAAAGCCATTTGCCACTATTGCTGTACGTAGGTTTTATTTTATTTGTTTTTTATCTTTTATTTTGGAAATGTACATCCAGTTCCCCCCCCCCTTTAATATCCCCCCCCCAAGAGAGTGGGGCCCTAAACTATAGCTTGTTTAGCTTCTACATAAATCCGCCCCTGCTCCATCCCCTTTCCCAGCAAAGCGCCCCCTCCTTCTCCTCCTCCTCTGCCAGCTCCCCCAGCGGCGCTGAGCGCGGAGAGGGGGCTGCTGCTGCTGCAGAGCACAGGACGTGCCGGCCTTCGTGGCGCGCGCGCCGTCTGCTCTCCCTCGCGTCGCGCGCAGGCTCAGTGCAGCCGCCGGAGCTTGAACTCCAGTTACCCCGTCGCCGAGGCGAGCCGGGGGAGGCAGAAGTAGGTGAAAGGCAACCCGGTGTCATTGCTCCGCGTGGAAGCCGCGGCATTTTACGCATGCGCCCTCGCGGCCTGCCCGGGCGCGCACTCCCTTCCCCAGCAAAACGACCCCCCTTTCCTTGCTTGAGATTCCCGTGCTCAAGGCTCAGGGAGTTGATGATGAGCCCTCGCTCTGCTACAGAGTTGCGAGGAATCCAGGGCCGTTGCGCTGATTTATTGCTGTTTTCAGATTGCGCCCCCCCCCTCACCTCCTATTTGCAGGCAGGCAGGTTCCCCAGCGTGAAGCTGCCCTTGTGATTCCCCCAAACCCTCGGCTTTACTGGCAGAAATAATCCGAATACAGGCTATGGCGAAGGCGAAATGTGTAACTGATGCAAACTCATCGGAATAAGAACACCTTTAGCATAACGATTGGGATTATTTCACTCTGCTAATCTGAGTAAGCAATGACAAACCTAGACAGCATCTTAAAAAGCAGAGACATCAGCTTGCCAACAAAGGTCCGTATAGTTAAAGCTATGGTTTTCCCAGTAGTGATGTATGGAAGCGAGAGCTGGACCATAAAGAAGGCTGATCGCCAAAGAATTGATGCTTTTGAATTATGGTGCTGGAGGAGACTCTTGAGAGTCCCATGGACTGCAAGAAGATCAAACCTATCCATTCTTAAGGAAATCAGCCCTGAGTGCTCACTGGAAGGACAGATCCTGAAGCTGAGGCTCCAATACTTTGGCCACCTCATGAGAAGAGAAGACTCACTGGAAAAGACCCTGATGCTGGGAAAGATGGAGGGCACAAGGAGAAGGGGACGACAGAGAATGAGATGGTTGGACAGTGTTCTCGAAGCTACCAGCATGAGTTTGACCAAACTGTGGGAGGCTGTGGAAGACAGGAGCGCCTGGTGTGCTCTGGTCCATGGGGTCACGAAAAGTCGGACACGACTAAACAACAACAATTCTCCCACACCCTCAGCTTTACTGGCAGAAATAATCCGAATATAGGCTATGGCGCAGGCGAAATGCACAATTGATGCAAATTTAACTCATCGGAATAAGAACAGGTTTAGCGTAACAAATGGGAATATTTCACTCAGCTAATCTGAGCAAAAAGTAAACTTCCCTGTTGGTTTCCACCCCGCCCCTTGCGAGTCCCAAAGTCAGTTCCCTCTTGGGTCCCTCTTATAGTAAGCTTATTTCACTGGTGTTACAAGAATCATGAGGTCTCAGATATAGAGTAAAGGTTCACAAATGCACAAGGCAAATGTGCAGGCTTCAGTATATAAAGCACATGTCTGAAATAGTGCAGGAGAGCAATCCTGAAATCATCTTGACTCTTAATAACCCCAACTGTTTCTTCTGCCTCGCTTTCGCTGGATCCTGCCTCCATCCAATTGTGGATTTAGGGGACTCAGAGTCCCTTGGGGTAGCAAAAGAAAACCCCAATTTTTTCTACCACAATTGTTTACGTATATGGAACATTTATGCAGCAAGCATGCACACAAACACACACACTGCATGTGGTTTAAAGCAGCATTCTAAAAATTGGAACTGTGGAGCTTCCCGATTTTTTTTATGCTTCCAGATGACCTATTCGTTGAGCCTTTATCCTGGTTTGTTTGTGTAATAGGGAGGTTTGGGGCATCAATCCTATCCGGTACGAATAGCCCTGGGGAACCCATCCCAGTCCTTTCTGCTGGCACTACCCACTAATGTGTCACATAATGCCAGGGGTGTCTTGCATGGGTGGCCTCCTCAGGAGTAAGGGAACAGACTCTTCCATTCCAAGTCTCCAGCATGGCAGCTTCAGCCCATTTCCCCTCTGCTCTGCCAACACTTTTAACAACCAGTAGCATAGACTTAGCAGCCTATGGGTGCAATCAGAAATGAGGAATATATAGTTTTAACTGGGAAACAGTTGTGGAGGAGAGTTATATCCATTTCCCTCTTCACTCCTCCCTCCTTGCTGTTTGAAATAAATTGGCAGTGTAAGCCTATATGACTCTACCCAGAAGTAAGCCTCACAGAGCTCACTGCTGCGTGTTTAGGATTGTAGCTTTAAAGAGGCAGAGTTTCATTCGCATTCAAGGGTGGGCCAGGGGAGCTCTTGAATAAACAATGGCTGCTGGCTCTTAGCTTTCAAACTGTGCCTCATCCCCAGTGCCGGATCGGGCCCTCCTTGATCAGAGGACACAGTTAGTATGCCACGATAATTGCAGCTTAGCCATTGTGAAATTCCACAAAGTAGATAGCACCTCGCCCACTAGATACTAAATGTGGGAGGGCATTAGCTGGGGATGCCTATTCCCATGAGGATACCTATTCATTATAATTTGCTTCAGAGGTTTTGATTTCGGATTTCTCACCAGTTCTAAGAGTTGAGGAGCCACCCAGGACAAGTGGTATCAAATGTTGGAAGTCTCCTCCTATACCTTGTTGATAGGAGCAGGTAAAAGCAATTTGATTTCAGAGGGCATTAGCGGCTCTCTGAACTGCTGTTTTGAGGTGCATTTTTTTCTTTCGCAGGTCCGTACTTGTCATTATTCTATTGCTGCTTCTGTTTCATTAAAGCAACAACAACTATGTGTCTAATATCATAATCATTATTTGGTTGTGAGTTGCTTTGACATCAGATGGGCAAGGAGTGGTGTAACTTTTTAAAGAAATCAACATCCACACCCTTTTTCTTTAAATTGGCTTGAAAATGCAGAGTGTGTAAGGATCTCAGAATAAAAGCAAGTACTTCTAACTTCTATTTGCTTACAAAGTTGCTTAAACATTCTTACGTTATTTTCCCTTAATCTTTGCCTCAGTTGTTTACAATTTTAGGAGCAATAGGATTTGGAGAGGGGGAGGTGTAAGTAAAGGCTGAACTCGGCATATTTTTGCTTAATAGCATCTGGCTCCAATAAGGCAAAAATTAGTCATGAGTAACTTTTATTAAGAGCAGTATCACTTAAGCTAATCAGAACTAGAATTGCCGACTTTTGAACATAAAAAGTGCTGTGCTGGTTCAGACAAAAAGCTCGAGTCCAGCATCCCCTTTCGCAGACCGGCCAACAGGATGCTTAAGGGGAGACCAAAAATGGGACCTAGCAACAATTGCCCGTTCCTAAACTGCTAGTATTCAGATGCATGCTGCTGGAGGTAGGCTCTGTACACAGAGGAAGATGCCTTATGAAGGCCTTACCCACAGATCTCTCAGCTTCTCTGGCTCAGCTTCCTTGGCCCCAGCAGAACAAGCTTGTTCTCTGAGAGTCAGGAGCTGCTTGCATCAAATGTACACCCGCGGGTGGCACTGTGGTCTAAACCACAGAGCCTAGGGCTTGGCGATCAGAAGGTCGGCGGTTCGAATCCCCGCAACAGGGTGAGCTCCTGTTGCTCGGTCCCTGCTCCTGCCAACCTAGCAGTTCAAAAGCACGTCAAAGTGCAAGTAGATAAATAGGTACCACTCCGGCGGGAAGGTAAACGGCGTTTCTGTGCTCTGCTCTGGTTCGCCAGAAGCGGCTTAGTTATGCTGGACACATGACCCAGAAGCTGTATGCCAGCTCCCTCGGCCACTAAAGCGAGATGAGCGCCGCAACCCCAGAGTCGGTCATGACTGGACCTAATGGGCAGGGGTCCCTTTACCTTTAACTTTGTTCCAGTAGGCAGATAGTCATGAACACTCTGCAGAATGCACTGGAACACCTCTTCCCCAACTCCACACATTCCTCCTGCCTATCTCCATAACTGTTCTTTGTTTATTGGGTTCATTTGCTTGGAAAGACACCTTTAATGGGAGCTTAATAACTGGAAATCCCAACAAATAATGGTGATCTCTTTGCACTCAGAGGTTTTATGCAAAGCCAGTTGCTGATAAAATCTGAAGCATGGCAGGTAGGCTAGGGCAGGCCTGAGCAAGCTTTGGGAAGAACTGGGAAATCACAGAACATAGTGGTTGGTGAAAAGTTTCCTCTATTCACCTCTGTGTCATATTGATTTTGCACATACACTGAGAAAGTATAGTGGGGCATAATTGTGAGGCTAAGTCTTTTAATATCTTCTCTGCTGCTGCTATTTTGATTACATAAACTATGGCACTTGACTAATTGGATTGGAATTAGAATATAGGATGAGGAGCATCCATATAACTGTAAACTGCTTTGTGGTTTTTATGAAATAAAACAATATATGCCAGAAGCATGGGTTTTTACAGCACTTCTTAGGAAAATCCTGCCATATGTGTGTGTCTTATTTTGGTAATCTCCATTTTCACTTTCCCCTAAGCACGCCTAACCTTATCATATTCTTGCCAGACAACAGCAAACTACACTTTGATAAACAGAATCAACTTGCAGCTGTAACAAGGAACACCAATTCTAGGAGCAAGACAGCAGTGAACATCTAACTGGCCATACAATTTCTGGAAACAAATAAATGTTTACCCAATATATGCCATATGTATCACTAATCCCTTCTGAAAGTTGTGCTGGGAGCACACAGGTTCAAATTCTCGCTTTGTCTAGGCCGGGCTTCTATCAAATCTTAGCAACCTTCACTCTCACTTCCTGAGCTGAACCTGAATGGTGAACCACACTCAACTTTAGATCTTTATTACTGCCATGAGCAGTGGCGTAGCGTGGGGGGTGCAAGGGGGGCCGGCCGCACCGGGCGCAACATCTGGGGGGTAGGGTTAGGGGGCGCAAATCCATGGGTTAGGGGGCGCAAATCCACGGGTTAGGGGGCGCAAATTACTTGCCTTGCCCCGGATGCTGACAACCCACGCTACGCCACTGGCCATGAGTTCTGTAGTGAACATTCACTCTTTCCGTAAGATTACTGCAGCTAAGAAACAATGTACCACAGGAGTGAGACCATAACAAATCTCTATGGCAGAAGACATTGGGCAGCTGCAGGAATTTTATCTAGGTGGGATGGAGGGCATAATAAAACACTGAAAGGAGGTGAGGGGGTGCAGCCTAATTTCTTGCAGAAAGATGAATAGTACCTGTATGTTTCATCTCGTATCTCAGGTTCTGCAACTGCTAGAAACAGGGCAGGATTCAAAGAGGTTATTGCATGCACAGAACGAGATCTGAATGTGCAACAGGACTTCCACACTTCTGCTTCCACTGTGCCCTCTAAATGTGCTCTGGAGGGTTGGAGGAACCCCCAGAACATGTTTAGGGGCGTAATGGTAGGGAGAGAAGGGGAAGCTGTGTAAGTCCCGGATTTACAGAAGCTGCCCCAGTTTCTGATTTGATCCCGGAATGTCCCACTTTCACTTCGGACATCCTTATTTTCATCAGAGAAATGTTGGAGGGTATGGAGTAATGCGACCCCCCCCCCCGAGCCAAGGAGATAGTAACTATACAACCTTTAGAAGAGATCTGAAGGCAGCCCTGTATAGGGAAGTGTTTAATGTTTTATTATGTTTTTATATACAGTGGTGCCTCGCAAGACGAAAAGAATCCGTTCCGCGAGTCTCTTCGTCTAGCGGTTTTTTCGTCTTGCGAAGCAACCCCATTAGCGGATTAGCGCTATTAGCGGCTTAGTGGCTATTAGCGGCTATTAAAGGCTTAAGGGATTAGCGGATTAGCTGCTAAAAGGCTATTAGCAGCTTAGTGCCTTAGAAAAAGGGGGTGGGGAGCAGGAAAAAAAACCCAGGAATCGCAAGACATTTTCGTCTTGCGAAGCAAGCCCATAGCAAATTTGTTTTGCGAAGCACCTCCAAAACGGAAAACCCTTTCGTCTAGCGGGTTTTCTGTCTTGCGAGGCATTCGTCTTGCGGGGCACCACTGTACGTTGGAAGCCATCCAGAATGGCTGGCGCAACCCTGTCAGATGCATAGGGGTATAAATAATAAAATTATTATTATTATAGACTAGGATGTCCCTATTTTCATCAGAGAAATGTTATACACACACACACACACAATATATATATATCCCCCCCATCTTAAATGTAGCAATAATTCACTGTATGACTCACCTCCATCTTATGAGTGTCTGTCTGTCACACAGACACACAAGCAGGCACAGACAAATTCAGAATGGGGATGTGGAGAATTGCAACATAATGTGGTGACTCACATTGTGAGTGCTTGCAAATGTTGCATGGCATGGAAATAGGAAGAAGGAGCAGCACCACCATGGAATATCCTTAGCATACAGTTTTCTCCAGCTTCCCATCTATTTTCTGTTGCTACCCTTCCAACATATGCCAACAATCAGCACTATAACGGATCCAGCAAGGTTTGGGAATTGGATAGGTGGGCCATAATATTTATTTAGTAGGGTGTTTTTGTACCACACCCACAGCACAGGGTGGCTTCATATAGCAAATCATTAACGTGCCCATCTAAAACAAGCCATCCAAATAAACTAAACAAACCATGAAACCATTAAAGGTAAAGGTAAAGGGACCCCTGACCATTAGGCCTAGTCGTGACTGACTCTGGGGTTGCGGCGCTCATCTCGCTGTACTGGCATACTGCTTCCGGGTCATGTGGCCAGCATGACTAAACCACTTCTGGCGAACCAAAGCAGCACACGGAAACACAGTTTACCTTCCCGCCAGAGCGGTACCGATTTATCTACTTGCACTTTGATGTGCTTTCGAACTGCTAGGTGGGCAGGAGCAGGGACCGAGCAACGGGAGCTCACCCCATCGCGGGGATTCGAACCGCCGACCTTCTTATCGGCAAGTCCTAGGCTCTGTGGTTAAACCCACAGTGCCACCCGTGTCCCTATGAAACCATTACATTACACTAAAAATGAAGTAGTGCAGCAGGAATCCGTACCTCGAAGGGGGGAGGGGGGACTGCATCCCCAATGTAAAATAAATTGGGTTTTGAGGCAGGTCTGAAAAATGGTAAAACTGGCCCTTCCAGTCATGGCTGGTGAACCATGGTGATCAGAGGCACACATCCAAAAAAAGCTTGCAGGGGGGGGGGGGGAGGACAGGCAAACTAGGATGATGCCACAAGCCATTTCTTTTTCTCCAGGCACCCACCTTTGGCTTCCTAAGCCAATCAACCTACCATGATAGGACCAGGAGGTTCTAATCCGGTGCCTGCACATGAATTTTGCCAGTCAGTAGCTCTGATGAGCAATCCACATGGCCTTTGTGGCGACTGTTCCATCACTGCACCGGACTCAATAAGGACTAAACAAGAACCCATGGAGGGATGTGTGGAGAAGTCAAAGAATATAGGACAACTGTATAATGGACGTATAAAATTATGGAAAACGTATACAGTACTTTTCTGTGTATAACATGCCCCCTATTTGGGGGGACTCAAAATTAAGAAAATGGGGAGGATATTCCCCAAAGTTGTTGAGTTTTTTTGGGGGCAGAGTTTTTAGCTTCTTTTGGGGGGGGGATGCCAAAAAATGCTCACCCGCCAGACCGACAATGCCCCTCATGTGTGTTGCCAAAGCAACTTATCCTCTGTCCCATCGCCGAGAAAAGCAGCAAATCAGCCGCCCAATTGCCGCAGCGACAGCCAATCAACAACAGCCCTTGCAGCAGCCACCAATAACAATCTCTAACTCACGGCCACAACCAATCCCATGCCCCCACAATGCACTACCCATGTATAAGACGGCCCTTAATTTTGAACATGATTTTGTAATAAAAAAAATAGTCTTATACACGGAAAAGTTTGGTAAATATATATATTTTTAAAGTCACATGACACATGTGAAGGTTGCAACCAGTTCTCCACAAAGCCACGTCAGTTTTCCCAGATAGGAATGAACATGGAAAAAAGTACAAGTATGAGGCACGTATCACATGGTTTGGTTCTCAAAGGAAGTAGCTTCATCAGACCCTTGGTGTCTACTTCTCTGGAATTTCCAAGAAAATAAGGTTGCAGAAAAAGAAATCTACACTCTGAAATCTTTGCATCATGTACACGAGTCCTAAAGTATTCATGGTTAAGTTTGGCTAGTCAGCTTAAGCAGAACTGACCCCTACTATTGGGCAGACTGAGGCAACTAATTTTTGATGTCATGAAAAGGCAGCAAGTTGCTAGTTATTTAATTTATTATCACTGCAATTTTTGTCCCCGGTTGGTGGGGAGGCGGGAAAGATGTTTATGATACGATAGCAGGTAGTGCTATTTGCTCCTCTGCCTCAGACAGCAGAATGTATCGGGATGGCACTAGATGCAAGCATGTGCATCACTTGAGTTCTCTTAATTTTACACTCTACCTTCCTGTTTCCTTCCTGCAAATATTTAATGATTCCAGCTTTGACTCATGATATCATCATGAGTCAAAGGTGGAAGGTGCCCTTTATTTGTGCTAAACCACTTTGGCTATCCAGTTGTCAGATTGGAGCTGCTTAATGCTGATCTCTTGAACACATGAAGATGAAAGATAAGCAAACCCTTAGGCACAGGACATTTTTTGCGGCTAGTCAAAATCACATGAGTCCTAGAGGCCAAAAATACATTCATACACTCCTTCGTGATTCTCCTCCTCCTCCTCTCCTCCTCCTCCTCCTCCTCCTCCTCCTCCTCCTCCTCCTTCTCCTCCTGCATTGTCTCATTCAGTGTATAAGGTGAATGACTTCTTGTAACCCTGAACAATTTCAACACTAAGTAATTAGACTGTGACCTACATAAAGGGAAAGGCTCCACAAAAACTGACTGACATAATAAAAACTAATTATATTTAAAGACCTGAGAGAGGCGTTCCTCAGCAGAAAGGTAGACTGGTCCATGGTCTGCTCCACTCATGAGTTAGAGCAAAGCTGCCACCTCAGGCAGCAGATGGGGGAGCAATGTAAGTGGTGGCAAAATTCGAACTGGAAGTTGCCATACCTGAAAGTTGTGTTGTGCTGACAGTAAAGGGGAAGAACGAAATCCCCAAGATGATACTGCACCTCATGCATAGGCGCATGGGTGCCAGGGGACCCTGGGTGCCAGGGCACCCACAAAACTTTCACTGTGGGAGCCCAGCTGGGCTACCCAATGCGTTGTGCTCTGCGGCAAGATGTTCCAACAGGCCCTTCCGCTGCATTTGACGCCAGACGCTGGGCACCCACAATGTTGGCTGGAACCCGGCGTGCCTGACCTCATACAGTCATTGCAAAGAAGGCACACATGCATTTTGGACTTCTTCAACCTGTCACGAGTCCTCTCCCCTGCCCTGCTAAGGAGCAGCTCAGAAACACACACCCTGTTGAGCTTCCTGTCAGCTGGCTTCTCCCCTGAGTCCAGTTCCTGCTTGCTGGTTTCCTACAGGAATCTGCTTGGCCACTGTGAGAACAGGATGCTGCACTAGAAGGGACATTGGTCGTCTTAGGGTATGGTTACCAGACATCCCCGTTTCCCAGGGACAGTCCCTGGATTCACAAATTTGTCCCTGGACAAAATCTGTCCCCAGAACATCCCCAGATTTCATTTATTGTCCCGGGATTTATATTTTAAGTGTTGTAGATTTATTAGTAGGGAATGAATGTTGCGTGATGGGTTCGATGGCACAAAACACATCATATGACGAGGCAAAATGGCGGGCGCCACAGCAGCGAGCAGCTCCTGAAGCCAGCCAGAGCCAACTGCCCTATACATTTTTGCAATTTTAACAGGAGTAATATACAATCAATACATCATTTTTATTTAATTCTTTTTCAACACCATACAGTCAGTAAATTTTAAATTCACTTTCCATAATTTCCCCCAATCTTCCATTTGTATATTATGCCCTAAATCTTGTGCCCATTTAATCATTACACATTTAACCTCTTCATCTTTAGTTTCCCACTTACCTGATTTATTTTTTAAATCATTATACCTAGGGGTTCAAATTACAAAACAACAAGCTCAAATAAGCTATATGAAATGAACTGTGGAGCTGTTTGAAACCTGATAACAGTCTGAGAAGTGTGCAAAAGCACAGTTAGGCGATTGTAAACTTGTTTGCACAGTTTTCTGATTTTGTGCAAATCTGGAGGCTCAAAAGAAATATCTACCGTATATATAGTTAAGCTCCTGAAGCATTATTAGCATTCTGGAAAAGAAATGAAAGCAATGATACATTCTCAGTAGCTGGCTGCTGCGTAGCTGGTACATACCAGCACATGTGGTGGACTGCCTCAAGGAGGCTTAATTTTGAAATAAGGCGTTTGCTGAGAACTCTTTGATAGCAATGCTATTATTTGATAGCAATGCTATTACTATTGCTCCATCTTTCCAATGCGGCAGTTTAGAACCTATACATGAAAACAGAATGAGACTTGAAAAGTAATTAACGTACTTCTCATCTCTTAATAGCAGCCTGGGGCTCCATTGCCAAGACCTTCAGCGTCCATAATTTGGATCAGTGCTGGATTTATGTATAAGCTAAAGAAGCTATAGCTTAGGGCCCCACTCTCTTGTCCCCCCCAATATAATTCTTCTTAATTGTATTTCACTATTAATACACTTCCTCTTAATTGTATTTCAGCTCAACAATTACTTTGATAAAATAAATATTTTGTAATGTGCAAACTGCGGGCGGCAGTGGAAGACAGGAGTGCCTGGCGTGCTCTGATCCATGGGGTCACGAAGAGTCGGACACGACTAAACGACTAAACAACAACAAATGTGCAAATGGCTTTAGATACTTATTAGGTCCATAAATTACCATGTAGCATATATTCAACACAAAAAAGTGACAATTTGTTGTTGACAAAGGACAGCTGGACATATAAAGGGCCCTATTACCTTCAGTAGATTAGGGCCTCAGCAAACCTAAACCCGGCCCTGATTTGGATTGCTGATATCTAGGGTTTGGCAAATTGCCCTCCTTGGAAAGCTATCTCATAAACTGAAGGTATCTAAAGGGCAGTGTGCAAATGATGGTTCCGCCCATATGGCATGCATTGCAGAGGGTTGGACTTGATGACCCTCATCGGCCCTTCCAACTCTACAATTCTATGATTCTGTGATTTCTTATATGAATATTGAGGCTCAAAGTTGCTTAGTCTCACCAGTACACATGCAAATGTCTGGTTCATCTAAAAGACATGGGTAGGCAAACTAAGGTCCGTGGGACAGATCCGGCCCAATCGCCTTCTAAATCTGGCCCGATGATGGTCCAGGAATCAGTGTGTTTTTACATGAGTGGAATGTGTCCTTTTATTTAAAATGCATCTCTGGATTATTTGTGGGGCATAGGAATTCGTTCTTCCCCCCACCTTCAAAATATAGTCCGGCCCCCCACAAAGTCTGAGGGACAGTGGAGCGGCCCCCTGCTGAAAAAGTTTGCTGACCCCTGATCTAAGACTTTGCATAACTTTTATTTTCAATAACGATGAAATTTACAGATGGGAGGAAACTTATTTTACATATATTTGTAAAGGGAATCCCTTTATGAGTCAATACCTTATTATTCCTTTGGAACTGTGCTGTACCTTACATTTTGTTTTCCTTCTTTTCATTATGTTTGCCGTTCTTGACATACCAATAAAATATACTAAAGGGCTGCATTTTCTGCAGAGTTTTCAGATTGCTGCCTAATATTTCCGGTGTGGATTTTTTAAAAAAAATATGTGGTTCACTTGTGTAGTTTTCTGGTTTTGTGCAAATCTGATGGATCAAGATGGGTGGCGTGGGGGAAAATCTCTATTCGTGAGTGCACCAGAAATAATTATGGGCACAGCCAGAAAAGAAACAAAAGCATTGAGGAAGCAGCGAGTATGGAAAATGAAAGAACAGAAAGTGACAATTGATCTCCCCATTCCAAAGTACCAAAACAAAACATCTGTGACCCTGGGAGATCAGCCCTTTAGAACCTGATTTTCCTCCACTTACTGGATTATTCCTGTGTCAGGTAAACCCGAATTTACAGGGGGAAAGCATCGAGATCACTGTTGAGGGTGATGTCAGATGAACTACACAAATTAAATGGGAATGTAGATAGCTGAAACCACACAGTGCACTCAGGTGTGGACAAGTGCTATGTGACTACCTTGTTTTACATTGTTATTATCATAGTCTCGGTTGCCTGGCGAACGTGAAGCAATCCTGCCTGTTGGAGTTAATTAGCACGTAGATTGGTAGCTAATATTCTGGTATCTACAAGAGCCAAATGTTTGCGTAGACTTGGAAACCTGAAGAAAAATTAGTTAGTGGGTGATCTAGCTAACGTGCTTTCCCAAACAATTGGCATTAGGGGCTTTTCCTATAAAGCATTGAATGGGAATTCAGTGCCACTCATGAATGTGTTTGAGGATTGGGCAGACCATCATGCTTCTCACAACTTTTCAGTGCGTGGCACTGTGGTCTAAACCACTGAGCCTCTTGGGATTGCCGATCGGAAGGTCGGCGGTTCGAATCCCCATGATGGGGTGAGCTCCCGTTGCTCTGTCCCAGCTCCTGCCAACCTAGCAGTTCGAAAGCATGCCAGTGCAAGTAGATAAATAGATACCGCTGTGGTGGGAATATAAACTGTGTTTCCGTGTGCTCTGGTTTCCATCACGGTGTTCCGTTGTGCCAGAAGTGGTTTAGTCATGCTGGCCACATGACCCAGAAAGCTGTCTGCAGATGAGTGCCACAACCCCAGAATCGCCTTTGACTGGACATTAACCATCCAGGGGTCCTTTACCTTTTTTCCACTTCTGTTTTCTTTTCACCTGAACACAACACAATAGTTTTGTTTCTTGTGGCTCATGCAAGGCAAGTATCTCTGTTTCCTCGGGCTCCTGAAGTTTGTCATGCACAGATATATATATATCTCATATACCAGCTCTGTGCAGAACTCCTGTGCAGAGCATTCCACTAAAAATAACATAAGTTGGGTTGAACGACTTGAAGAACGACTGCAGCTGTGGCAAGACAGTGGCAATGAAGAGAATAATCCAGATGAACAATGTTAGAGTGATGCCTTTACCACATCTCCCCCTCTGCTACATGCACATCTCTCTATGTGTGCATTTGCGCAAGAGGTGATGTGCAAACCGTTCACGGTGTGTGTGTTTTATAGATGGATAGCTAGCTATCGATTTTTGTGCAAAACTGCTTCTGTGTAAAATGTCTGTATTTAAAAACAAATATTGGTCCCTCTGGATTTAAACAGGAATTGGTTACCTCACCAAGATTAACTTCTCCTGCCCTTAAACCTATGAAAAGAAGCCCTCTTTCCCTCACTCTGTGAACTTTTCAAAAGATGGGTGATTTCTTTTTTTAAAAGGGGGTGGGGAAGTCCCCAGAAAGAAGGTGAGAGAGACCACAAAACAGCACTTGGTCCTTGGTGTACCCAGAAAGTGAAACTGTCTGAGAATGGGGAAAACATGGTTTTGGAGCTCTACTGCTGTTGTAAAGGGAGAAGAGCTGGCAGATCCAACTTAAAGGGAAAAAGTTCAAAGAATTGTTTTTCCAGAAAATGTTGGGTAATAGGGAAAGGACAGCAGCTGGAAATTTATGGAGGGTGGGTAAGGAAAAGGTCAACAAAATGAAGGGCAATAAAAGAGGATTGCTGGTTGCGGGAATGAAAGTGGGGTGCAGTCGCTGCAAACTGACCTCTCAGACCCTGATGGCTGGGCAAACAGAGGAAAGCGCTGAGAACTGCATTGCCTTATTATGCTGAAGGCGGAATGCTCACTGCATTTCACCAGTTTTGCACATTTACTATCTCTGCGAACAAATCTATAGCGTGGTTAAATATACCCTGATGATCCAAAGAGAATAACAGAATATTCCACCCCATCTCAGAAGCTCTCTAATTACCAGTGGCAGATTCAGAACTTCACAGGATTCTTCTGACATCGTGAGGGGCTTGAGAGGTAAAATAGGTGGATCTGAAGCTAAAGGAGGAGGCATCCTCTTTTATGTTTCGACTTTGTTCCAAACAGAGGGAGTCAAATCAAAAGCTAAACCAAGGCCTCTCCCCACCCTGCTTCCAAACAAAGCTTACCTTTAGAACACAACATGAGCTGTTTTGCAGGGGGTTACTGAGCTAATCTTAGTAACCTGGTTATAATCGCTCTTCAGCATTGAAACTTCCAAGTTCTCACACAAACCTCAGTAACTGCAACCATCACACATACCTACCTGGGATTAAGTCACAGGGCTTCCAGATCAAAGGGCATCCCTTCCCACTGTCCTTAAGTCTTGGAAAATTTTCCAAATGAGTCACTGTGTTTATCGTTTGTCTTTATATTGTGCCATTAGCGTCCCATAAGCAAAAAAACCCCAAAAGGTTAGTTCCCTGCCCCAAGAGGTTGAACATATAAGATTCTGATATTTTATGCATAGCGGGAGAGAAAGAACAGAAGAAGGGGAAGGTGGAAAAACATCTGAGAGGAGAGCAGGCAAAGAAGCAAAGCAACAAGGATGGAAGGAGGAAAGTGAGGAAGATTATGGAAGATGCACTTCACCTGAGAAAAACAGGGGAGATAAAGGGGCTGTTGCCCATTCACAGGCATTGTGCATAAATGGCATCATGGCCTAAGGGTGCCAAGTCTCAGACTAGAGACCATGTATCCGTCTTTTACTTCCCTGATGCTACAGGAGGCAAAGCAACCATGACCTTTGTCTAAGGTAAACGTAAAGGACCACTGGGTGGTTCATAGCTGTCAAGTGTCCCTTATTTGAAGGGACAGTCCCTTATTCCAGCGCCATGTCCCATTGCTGTCCCTTATTGATGGATGTCCCTCAAATGATGTCCCTTAAATTTCAAAAGAAGCAGCTCCTCTCCCTCCCTCCCTGCTGGCCAGGGAGGAGGGAGGCTCCAACTGTGTTGCTTCGCTGTGTTGCTCACCCAATAAGAAGTCTAAGATCGACTGGGGGGTGGAGCTTGCATGCCTTGTGTGTGGCTAGTTAATGCAAGCTGAGGGGTTTTTTGAATGCTGGACGCCATTTTGTTGCACGTGCTGCTGCAAACTTTGCAGTGCAAAGCCAGGCCGGGGAGCCATCTTAAGTTGAGGCTGCATAGGCCTTGTGGTGCATGTGATTCAGATTCTAGTGAGTTGAACCTCTGGTTACAAAGTTGGTTGGACAGTGTTCTCGAAGCTACCAGCATGAGTTTGAACACACTGCAGGAGGACAGGAAGACTGGAGTGCCTGGAACAGGTGAGGCTGCAGGTCCCTTATTTTCAAGGCTGCTGGTCCCTTATTTTCAAATCTGTAAGTTGACAGCTATGGGGTGGTTAAGTCCAGTCAAAGGCGACTATGGGGTTGTGGTGCTCATCTTGCTTCCAGGCCGAGGGAGCCGGCGTTTGTCCACAGACAGCTTTCCAGGTCATGTGGCCAGCATGACTAAACCGCTTCTGGTGCAACGGAACACCATGACAGAAACCAGAGTGCACGGCAACATTGTTTACCTTCCTGCCACAGCAGTACCTATTTATGTACTTGTACAGGTGTGCTTTCGAACTGCTAGGTTGGCAGGAGCTGGGACAGAGCAACAGGAGCTCACTCCATCACGGGAATTCGAACCTATGACCTTCTGATTGGCAGGCCCAAGAGGCTCGGTGGTTTAGACCACAGTGCCACCCGTGTCCCTTGTCTATGAGCCTGCTGTAGACACTCGCTCTCCTATACTGCCTGCAGCACAATACTTCTTGTTATGAAGGGAGCCATCCTCAAAACAGGGAAGCATTGCAAACCTTCATATTGTTGCAGGGCACCCCAAGTGGAGTGAGATTCTAGTGGTTCCAGGTGCTTAGCTGAAATTTGCTTTTATATTTGTTACAGTGGAACCTCGGGTTAAGAACTTAATTCATTCTGGAGGTCCATTCTTAACCTGAAACTGTTCTTAACCTGAGGTACCACTTTAGCTAATGGGGCCTCCTGCTGCCGCCACACGATTTCTGTCCTCATCCTGAAGCAAAGTTCTTAACCCGAGGTACTATTTCTGGGTTAGCAGAGTCTGTGACCTGAAGCGTCTGTAACCCGAGGTACCACTGTATTATGCTTTTATATTTTTTGGAAGTCGCCCAGAGCGGCTCGGGCAACCCAGTCAGATGGGTTGGCTCTGGTTTTTAACGAGTTGAGGGATAGTTTCCACCCATTTGGTATCTCCCACAGAGCCCCTTCCTTTGTTCTCCTTACACCTCACCAAGAGGTTAGCCTGGCTATTCCAGGAATTAGAAGACTCGGTTAGATTTTAACACTTGCAGGATGGAGAAACCAGAGGGCAAACATCTTTAGACCCAACCTGTCCCAACTCATAATCCTATGAATATCAACAGCTCGTAAAATGCCCAAACTTCCTACTCCTCTCAGTGGCAGAGGATGCTGCTCAGGAGCTTGGGGCGGTGTGCCCAGGGGTGGTGCGAGCTGCCCATAGGGGTGGGGTGCACTGTGGGGCCTCCAGAGTCTGCCTGCCTTCTCCCTGCCTTCTACAGCTGGGGCAGCCGGTGGACTGTTTGGGCAGCACAGAGCCTGTGTGCACCCAAGCCACTGCGCCTCTCCCAGGAGAGACGTGTGGCTCGGGTGCGCTGTAGGCCCTGTGGTAAGGGCCGCATGGCATTTCGTCACCCCCCCTCAGTGGTGACACCTGGGGCCGCCCACCCCCACTGCCCCCCTTTCATCCACCCAGTGGCGTAGCGTGGGTTGTCAGCACCCGGGGCAAGGCAAGTAATTTGCGCCCCCCCCCCGTTGCACTGTCCCTCCCCCAGATAGTCCCTCGCTCTCTCCCCGCTCCGCACCGCACCGCACGCCTGGCACCCTCCCCTCCACAGTGGGCGGCGACCCGGCGGCTCGGATCGGATTCGCACAGCCAGCACTGCAGTGAGAGACAGTGAGTGAGCCAGGTAGGGGCAGAGAGCTGCGAGTGCAAGCGCCCCCCCCCCCAGATGTTGCGCCCGGTGCGACCGGCCCCTCCTGCACCCCCCACGCTACGCCACTGCATCCACCCCTGACTCCTCTCCCTCTTTTGGAGTGGTTAGCTTGGTGGAGTAAACAATATCATGGCCTAGAAATGTCATACTGTGGACGCTCAGGGTGCTAATGTGATCCGTGCGGGATGCACGTTCGCAACCCACAGCATTCGCAACCCACGTCTGCACACGTGCAGGTTGCGATTCGGCACTTCTGCACATGCGCAAAGCATGATTTAGTGCTTCTGCACATGCACGACCACCGAAACCCGGAAGTAACCACTTCCAGTACTTCCGGGTCTCGGCAGTCTGCAACCCGAAAAAGCGCAACCTGAAGCGGCTGTAAGCCAAGATATGACTGTAGTCTCTTTAGGCAAAAAAGGGGCTTCTTGTAAGGTTCTGAGTCCAGTCCAGAAATAGCATGCCAGGAAATATGCGGTGCAATAGGGGTGTTAACCTCGGGTCATGTGGGACGAGATGTCCTCTCTGTTATCTGAAGAGTCTTTTTAGATGCATTAGAGTGCTAATTCCAACTGCTTAGAAATCAACAGAAAACAAGCACCTCCTGTGGCCTTTTCAGAGTGTTGAACGAAGAGGATGGAGGACAGGAAACACAAGGCAAAATAACTCAGCCAGCCTGTTTCCTGTCCGTAAGAATTCTCAGGCGAAAGTGAGTGCTTTTGTTCTGCCAAACCCATGCCGCTTGCTGTTCGTTCACAGCAACCCAAAACCCTCCCCCTCCCCCTCCAAATAAAAAATCCTTCAAGCATAACCCCCCCCCCAGGCCATGCCCCCCCCCCGATCAGGGCATGGGACCCTCTAGCTCTCTGGATATCATTGGACTCCAACTCCTACCAGCCCCAACCAGCAAAGCCAACGGTCCAGCATGATGGGATGTGCAGTCTCACATACCCGCCAACATTTCTCCGATGAAAATAGGGATGTCCTATTCAATTAAAATATTAATAGTATTATTAATAACCGGTCCATCCGACTGGGTTGCCCCAGCCACTCTGGGAAGCTGCCAAGATATATAAAAACATAATAAAACATTAAATATTAGAAAAATTCCCTATACAGTACAAGGTCTGTACAAGGTTTTCAGATGTCTTCTAAAGGTTGTATAGTTACTTATCTCCTTGGCTCAGGGGTCGCATAACTCCACACCCTCCAACATTTCTCTGATGAAAATGGGGACGTCTTAAGGAAAAGTGGGACATTCTGCGATCAAATCAGAAACCGGGACGGCTTCTCTAAATCAGGGATGTCCCTGGAAAATAGGGACACTTGGAGTTACTGGTCCCATTGTGACTGGCTGGAGGGTCACAAGTTTCCCATCCCTGCTTTCAATGCATCCCTCTAATTGGGGTTATTACCTAGAAACCTAGAACTGTATAGCTGGAAGGGACCCTGAGGGTCATCTAGTCCAACCCCATGCAATGCAGGAATCTCAACTAAACCATCCATAACCAATGGCCATCAAAGCTCTCAAACTTAATACCTCAAATAGAATTATATAATTCATAGAATCACAGAACCATTGTTTATTTTGTTTTTCACTGCCTCTCTCGTCTTTTGCCTTGGACAGAAATCTAATAACCCAGAATTTAAACGAATAAGCAGGCCTGTCAGGTATACAGAGGGGAAAAACGCAACAACCTTCTCTTGGGTCTCTGATAAACAGAAGTCAGCAAATGGTTCTTTTTATAGCATGGATATAAACATTATCACTTTATGGCAGATAAAACGCACAGTCAATTAGAAAGTTGGCAACCTCACCCATTATCTAGGAAGGCTGGCACCCACCTTGGACCATTGCCAAAAATCCATCTTTGATGCAAATGCCGCTGCCATCTAGAGGTCAGACTGAGAAATGCAAAAACAAGGCTTTCTCTCAAACCATGGTGCCCTCCGTGTGAAATTTTTCTTCTTCAGAGAAGCCCATTAGGCTATTTCTTTTTTAGTTTGTGTTTAACTGATGAGGTTTTTTAAAGAAAACATTTTGTCAACAACAGAGCCATCTGTCTCAAGCGGCCTTTCTCCTTGCTGACTTGTCTCCATGCTGTGTTTCAAAACTGTGTTTCATGTTTGCTGTTTTTGAACTACATCTTAATGGTTTATGATGTTTACTTGTTTAGGATTAGCTTCTATGCCATCCAGAGGTTTTGTTTTTATTCTAAGCCACCTTGAGGGGCCGACCTCAGTGCAAAGCTGGATGCAAACATTTAAAATCAACAAAGCAAACAAGCGAGCAAAATCTCATCAATCCTCATTCGTATGTAGCCTCTTCCGCTTTAGTTTGCCACGTGAAACAGGTTTAGACGGAAACATCCATGGAGTTTTGCAGAATACAGGAGGGTTGGTCATTGCCTAAAAAAGCTTACAATCTAAAATTTGACACAGGTGGGCAGGAAGTAGCAGCAGGACTAAGCAAGGAAGAAAAGTTTGTCTTTCTCACCATCTGCTATTTCTTTGGTTTTGTTACAAGCTCAGTGGACATGGGAACTAGAGGAACATTAAAGGTAAAGGTAAAGGTAAAGGACCCCTGGACGGTTAGGTCCAGTCAAAGGTGACTATAGGGTTGTGGCGCTCATCTCGCTTTCAGGCCGAAGGAACCGGCATTTTTCCACAGGCAGCTTTCTGGGTCATGTGGCCAGCAGGACTAACCGCTTCTGGTGCAACGGAACACCGTGACGGAAACCAGAGCGCACAGAAATGCCGTTTACCTTCCCACCGCAGTGGTACCTATTTATCTACTTGCACTGGCGTGCTTCCAAACTGGCGCTGTGGTCTAAACCACCAAGTCTCTTGGGCTTGCCAATCAGAAGGTCGGGAGTTCGAATCCGCGCAACGGTATGAGCTCCCATTGCTCTGTCCCACAGCTCCTGCCAATCTAGGAGAACATGGCAAGGGCCTGACAGAAAAGGTGGGTTTTGCATATCCTCCAACATTCGTCAGATGAA
The DNA here is from genome assembly GCF_965153285.1 of Podarcis tiliguerta. Classification (NCBI taxonomy): domain Eukaryota; kingdom Metazoa; phylum Chordata; class Lepidosauria; order Squamata; family Lacertidae; genus Podarcis; species Podarcis tiliguerta. The sequence continues at coordinate 12,032,376 of NC_139550.1, forward strand.
AATAGGGACATTTCTCACTAGAGTGAAATGGGAAGCATAAAATCTAGAGCAGCGGTAGGAACTGTTCATTTTGGCCTCAACTGCTGCTAGGGCTTGTTCCAGGCATGCTCACTGTGGCATGTGGCCCCCAACCAATTGTCTCCAAGGGAATGTGGCCCTTGACAGAAAAAGTAGGTTCTCTACTCCTAATCTAGGGAAATAAGTGTGGGAAGAAGGTAAGTGGGGAAAGAAATGCCATTTCAGATTTTGCAAGGTCAAAAAGCCAGCTTCCATATACTTTCACGGATAAAATGGGAAGAAAAAAAAGGGTGGAGATGTTTCCTTTTTTATATTGCACAATTAAAAAAACACTGTTACTGACTCTGAGCAAGAACTCATCCCTTTCCCACCCACCTGTAATGCACAGTGATTTGTGATTGTACAGGCCCATGTAACTAGGTACATAACAACCACAGGGTATGGGGCCAAGGGGACTGTGAGAAATAGAGGCGTTCCTGAGTGATAATCGCTCTTGCACAGATTCGCCCTCCCGAAATGGGTGTCTACAGGCAAGGACAGATTAACACTGCAATCCAGTGCACACCTTCCCAAAGGAATAAGCCTGGCTGAATTCAGTGTGACCTGGTTCTGAGCAAACATGCAAAGGGTCACTGCATTAGAGTGCAATTATCCTTGGGTTATTGTAGACGAGCATAACAGCATCAGTTGCCTCTGTAGGGGTCACACACTTTGAGGTGCTTCCACGAGACTGCAAAGAAAACCATAGGGAATCTAGGAACTTTTGGAGTTTACATAATATCCTTAAGAATCAAGCCACTTTCCAGATCAAAATTTGAAGTTGAACCCGAAACGAGGTGGGCTGTGGGTTCCATTGTATGAAGGATAGGCCTCTGTATGAAGGACTGTCCGGTCAAAGCCTCATTTACAGATAAACAGCTCAGGGCCGCACTAACTCAAGGACCACCTCTCTCCATATGAACCTACCCAGACCCTGAAATCATCTTCCGAGGCCCTCCTTCGTGTGCCTCCTCCACAAGAGGTCTGGTGGGTGACAAAACGAGAATGGGCCTTCTCTGCAGTGGCTCCTTGTTTGTGGAATGCTCTCCCCAGAGAGGCTTGCCTGTTGCCTTCATTATACATCTTTGGGTGCCAGGCAAAAACATTCCTCTTCAACCAGGCCTTTGGCTGATTAATATCCCACGACCTTTTAATTGTGTTGGTTGTTTTGTTTTAGCTATTTATTTTGCGCTTTGATCCTGTGTTTTTATCTTATGAACTGCCATGAGATCTTCAGAGGAAAGGTGGTACATGAATTTAATTATAATACTAATGAAAGTTTACATTCACATTTGCCCTGTTCAAGCAGCAACAGCAGCAGCAGCAGTAGTTTATTCCAGTGGTATTGTTCCTCCTGCCCCTTCCACTGCCAGGGCAGAGAGGCATGAACTATGCAGGTTCACTTCAGTGCAGACAGTACTTTGCTAATACAGTGGTACCTCGGGTTACATACACTTCAGGTTACAGACTCCGCTAACCCAGAAATATTACCTTGGGTTAAGAACTTTGCTTCAGGATGAGAACATAAATTGTGCAGCGGCGGCGCAGTGGCAGCAGGAGGCCCCATTAGCTAAAGTGGTGCTTCAAGAACAGTTTCGGGTTAAGAACAGACCTCCAGAACGAATTAAGTACTTAACCCGAAGTACCACTAGGTTACAGACACTTCCGGTTACAGACGCTTCAGGTTACAGGCTCTGCTAACCCAGAAATAGTACCTCGGGTTAAGACCTTTGCTTCAGGATGAGAACAGAAATCGTGCAGCGGCAGCAGGAGGCCCCATTAGCTAAAGTGGTGCTTCAGGTTAAGAACAGTTTCAGGTTAAGAACGGACCTCCAGAACGAATTAAGTTCTCAACCCAAGGTTCCACTGTACTGAAATTCCTGCTGTTTGGGTTGGCTCAAGTGCATTCTGAGATTAAGATCTACAGGCTGGGGAAAAAAGCCCTGAGTATTATTATTATTATTATTATTATTATTATTATTACACATGCAGTTAACAGCTATATTATTCATTCTTTCAACATTTCCTCCTCCTTTCGCCAACAGATCTGCAAGGGGCAAAGACCAACCACAGCTGATTGTCTGTGAACTCTAATAACGTTTGCACCTTGTTCTTGCTCTTCATTGGGGGAATACATTTCATTCAATTGCCTCCAGGCTTAGGTCGAGGTTGGCTCCATTCACAACAATGTGCTCCAAGAAAGGTGGAGGCATAAACAAACCCACACAGCAGGATTTTAATTAGGATCTTGGCAGCGTTGCATCAGGAAGCCTAGTGGATGATGGAGAATAGAGGAAGCCTACGTGATGCAGAAGAGCTGGCTTGCCTGTGGCAACCATTCACTTAATAGCTACTTCCTTGGGTGTTGGAGTGGATTCCCGTCAGGAATTTTGCCGTGACCCTGACTTCGCTATGAGTCCTGGAAGACCTGCTCCCTGCCTTGCAGGCCTTTTCCACCTGGCCTGACTGACTGACTGACTAACTCCAGCTACAAAAGCTGAGGCTGCTGAACAGACTCTTAATAATTTAAATTATAGTAATAAATTCATTAGAAGACCAAACCTATCCATTCTGAAGGAACTCAGCCCTGGGTGCTCACTGGAAGGACAGATCATGAAGCTGAGGCTCCAATACTTTGGCCACCTCATGAGAAGAGAAGACTCCCTGGAAAAGACCCTGATGTTGGGGAAGATGGAGGGCACAAGGAGAAGGGGACGACAGAGGACAAGATGGTTGGATAGTGTTCTTGAAGCTACCAGCATGAGTTTGACCAAATTGTGGGAGGCAGTGGAAGACAGGAGTGCCTGGCGTGCTCTGGTCCATGGGGTCATGAAGAGTCGGACACGACTAAACAACTAAACAACAACAATAAATTCATTATTTGTACCCCCGCTCATCTGACTGGGTCGCCCCAGCCACTCAGGGCTGGGATACCGATTAGGGCTGCTGTTGGGGTTCTTTGGATATTAAATTTTGTATCATTATTTTATGATTTATGTGGAAATTGTCCGGTTTGGTTGCGTACTTTTTGATGCGTTTTATTTGTTGTTTGTGATTACTTTTGTTATGTTTCCTGTTGCCTTGAGCATGGTTTTAACTATGGAAAGAGGGCATACACGACGACAACGTCATTCAAATCATTCTATCACTCCCAATTCAGAAAGCAGCCAAATGGCCTGATCTCAGATAGTGCTGCTTGTAGCATCTCTGCATGGGTCTATGGTCTGGGTTTGCCTCTATCCAATCCTGACAGATACTCAGATCAGAATCATGCAGACACACTTCCTTTGGATAGCTCAGTTGGTTAGAGCATGGTGCTGATAACACCAAGGTTGTGGGTTCTATCCCCATATGGGACAGCTGCATATTCCTCCATTGCAGGGGGTTGGAGAAGATGACCCTCAGAGTCCCTTTGAACTCTACGGTTCTATTATTCTAAGATGAACTCCCCATGGGATGGATGATGCCAGCCAGGGGTGGCACTCCACTTGTAGAATGCTCTTCTGATGGAGGTTCACAAGGTCATTTCAGCACCAGACAAATGTTCTGACATTTTCCAGGCTTTTAAATCCTCCCTTATTGGGTATTGTATGCCTGAAGGACCATCTCCACCCCCATCATTCAGCCCGGACACTGAGATCCAGCGCCGAGGGCCTTCTAGCGGTTCCCTCATTGCGAGAAGTGAGGTTACAGGGAACCAGGCAGAGGGCCTTCTCGGTAGTGGCGCCCACCCTGTGGAATACCCTCCCTTCAGGTGTCAAGGAAATAAGCAGCTATCCTATCTTTAAAAGACAAATGAAGACAGCCCTGTTTAGGGAAGTTTTTAATATTTAATGCTGTATTGTTTTTAACACTTGATTGGGAGCCGCCCAGAGTGGCTGGGGAAACTCAGCCAGATGGGCGGAGTATAAATAAATTATTATTATTATTATTATTATTATTATTATTATTATTATTATTATTATTATGAGGGGCTTTGTTACACCAGATCATGGGTAGGCAAACTAAGGCCCAGGGGCCAGATTCGGCCCAATCGCCTTCTAAATCCAGCCTGTGGATGGTCTGGGAATCAGCATGTTTGTACATGAGTAGAATGTGTCCTTTTATTTATAATGCATCTCTGGGTTATTTGTGGGGCATAGGAATTTGTTTATTTTTTCCCCCTTTCAAAATATGGGCTGGCCCTCCACAAGGTCTGAGGGACAGTGGACCGGCCCCCTGCTGGAAAAGTTTGCTGACCCCTGCACCAGATGGTGCTGGACTACATTTCCCATCAGCCCCGGCAACAATGGCTGGTGGCAATTGTAGTTCATCTGGGGGGTTCTAAGGTTCCCCACTGGTTTTATGCTGCTCGGGGTTTGTTTTAATCCCCATTGACTGCTTTAATGCTGCTCATTAGTACTGTGGTGTTTGAATATTATTGCTTTGTTGTTTTGGTTGTAATTTTCTTTATCCTCTTTTTGTGGCTTGTGTTAAGCTACCCTGGGGCCCCATTGGATAGCAGGGCGATGTGGTGACGATTAGTTTTTCCTCAACGAAACAACACCACCACAAACTGGTTTATAAGTATAAAACCAAATTTGCTAGAATAATAGCTAGAATAGAGATAGACTTGTAACCATTCAAACAACAAAAATACTAAGGTGCCATGTGCAAAACAAAGCCTAGAGATACTGTAAACATGGAGTGGATAAATGTACAACTGTATCTTAACAAGTTACATGTGCAGTAAACCTTATACAGACTGGATAAATGAACTGTTCAACAAGTAGCGTAAGTCCAATCACAGAATGGCAACTTGTTAAGATACAGTTGTACATTTATCCACTCCTTGTTTACAGTATCTGCCTTGCACATGGCACTTTAGTTTTATACTTTAGTTTTATACTTATAAGCCAATTTGTGTTGTTGTTGTTTTACATTTGATACTTTGTGCATGTACTGATTAGTTTTTCCTCACCTGGGCTCTGAAACTAAAGCTTTTTGGGTATAAAACTGAAGTGTGTCTTACATTTTAATTCAGATTAAAAAAGGGAGCCTCTGTCTCACTTGTTGCCAGAAGTCTGGGAAACTCTAGGAATAGAACAGCGTGTCATTTGCCTCTAAGCTCCACTAGAGGTCGCACAACATACAATTGGTGTGAACAAGACACAACAGAGAAAAAGAGAGTTTTGTTTTGTTACAGGGTTACAGTGAGAGCCCCCTTATTTTCTTATTAATTCCATCAGACTGTGCAAAATCATGACATTGCACAGAAACTTCTGTCCGATGATCCGTAAGAAGTTCTATGATTCTTTAGGTATGATTTGGTAGGGACCCCTGGAGAATCACTCCCAGCTCTACAATTCTACGATTCAAAATTAGTTTACGTCACGTGGAAGTAAGTGCCATTGAATGGGACTTTTTTTTGCTGAGTAGATAGTGACTGAAGTAATGAATCCAAACTAAAGGTGGTATTCAACTGAGTTTTGCTCAGACTTTACCGTCCAGAGGTCCTTTACCTTTTACCTTGCTCAGAGTAAAGGTAAAGGGACCCCTGACCAATAGGTCCAGTAATGGACGACTCTGGGGTTGTGGCGCTCATCTCGCTTTATTGGCCGAGGGAGCCGGCTTACAGCTTCCGGGTCATGTGGCCAGCATGACTAAGCCGCTTCTGTCAAACCAGAGCAGCACACGGAAACGCCGTTTACCTTCCCGCTGGAGTGGTACCTATTCATCTACTTGCACTTTGACATGCTTTCGAACTGCTAGGTTGGCAGGAGCAGGGACCGAGCAACGGGAGCTCACCCCGTTGCGGGGATTCGAACCGCTGACCTTCTGATCGGCAAGCCCTAGGCTCTGTGGTTCAACCCACAGTGCCACCCACGTCCTCTTTGCTCAGAGTAGACCCTTTGAAATTAATGAACTCTGCACAAAACATAGTAAAACACCACCCAATATTTCAGTCTGTCTATTTCTGCTCCGCCTGAGATTTAAGCTAAATTGCTTTGTCATTGTTTGTCTATTTACAGGTTCATCATCTTAGCCAAGCAAACAAACAATTAAATTAAATTAAATTTTCTTCCACTTGTAAACAGCAGCCCAGACCATTTGACGCTGCAACTTTATACAAACTCACTCGCCTAGGACTGTGTTGCAGGAGAATCAATCAGTTGGATCTAGGGGTTCAGGAAGCTTGACAAAATTCCTGCAGTTACTGGATCCAGGAACTCAGGGAAGTCAGGAACTCCTAACAATATTATAAAGAAAGGGGCTGTCACTTGCCTTTTTGCAATCTCCGTAACCCCTTGTTTTGCTGGCAACAACCGAGCAGCTCCAAACCAAATAGATGCTAGACAGATGGAGCAACAGGTTGTGTGTGCTCTCTGCACAGAGCTGCCTTGCCTCCGCACCCTGAGTGAAGATGGGAATTAGACCCTAAAATTATCAGAATTGCTCCACCATTCAGCAAGGTGTTACTAGACGAGGTAGTGTGTCTGTACACACACATTTGTGAACTGTATGCATTTGTTTATAGAACTAACAATTTGAGGATCTTTACTGGAAATCATTGCACAGCGCAGACTTTCTAATGGATGCAATTACCTTAGGAAACAGCAATATTATCTTGCTCACTTTGGGGAGAATCCAGCAGCGACCAATAAATGCCAATGTTATTTTTTGTTTGCTTGGGGGAATTAGCGAGAACCACGCCATTTGTTTCGATTAGAGTGTTTATTTGCACAAAGTAGCTGAGGGTAAAAATGCCCTTTGCAGCTTGAAGGGCCAGTGCAGAAACATAATTGAATAAAAGGGATAGTGATTACAAATTACCTGCCCCACGTTGCCTGGACCACGCACATAAGCAGTTCCCGATAGGAATATGTGAATATAGGCCTTTTATGGATTTCTGTGGTGGACGTTTAAACAAAGAAGAACTGAAAGGAGACTAGGATCACCCAGCAAGTGGGAAAGTTCACATGCAAATTGTCGAGTGTGGGCCTTGAAAGAGCAAACCCTCCAACCTTTCCAAGGACACTTAGTCTGTCAGCTGTCTCCCCACTGGTACTGCTGCTTCTTCCTGCTGTTCCTCAATATTTCCCAGCTTCTGCCCTCTGCAGCCTCTGAACTATGCCCTTCTGCAAACCACTGTTCTGAATCTATACTGTCCTCCTGTTCTCCAGAGGTTCATGAGAAGGGGAGGCAGTCTTCCTCAGTCCAGCCCCTGACACCCAAAGGGTGGCTTATCAGTGAGAGCTGACATAAATTTGCAAGGTGAGCCTGTTAACGTCTGATATGGGCATAGGTGACATTAAATAACAAAGGACGCAGGTCATAAGGCAGCTGTCACGAGTCACAGCCGTTCAGTTTCTCAGTTTTGACCCAACCTGGATCATGTTTTAAGACATCACCTCTGCAGGAACTGAGCGTAGCTTTTGGAAACAACTGTGGAGGGAAAGCACTACTCGCAAGCAAGGGGTTTTCTGCACTGGGGATGGCAGTGGCTTGGGTGATGACTTAAACATGCACATAATGTTGTGATCCATATATGATGGTCAAGTTCCAGGTCACTGCTGGGAAATTGCTATATAGTAATTTTGGGGAAGATATTTGGCAGGAACTACTGCGACTGTGGGTTAAACCACAGAGCCTAGGACTTGCCAATCAGAAGGTCAGCGGTTCGAATCACCGTGACGGGGTGAGCTCCCGTTGCTCGGTCCCTGCTCCTGCCAACCTAGCAGTTCGGAAGCACGTCAAAGTGCAAGTAGATAAATAGGTACCGCTCCGGCGGGAAGGTAAACGGCATTTCTGTGCACTGCTCTGGTTCGCCAGAAGCGGCTTAGTCATGCTGGCCACATGACCCAGAAGCTGTACGCCGGCTCCCTCAGCCACTAAAGCGAGATGAGCGCCGCAACCCCAGAGTCGTCCATGACTGGACCTATTGGTCAGGGGTCCCTTTACCTTTACTGCGACTTTCCCCAAGCTTAGCTTATACTGGCTTGAGCATCCTCTGATTACATGTGCCATCCCTGTGCTTCCTCTTCAGTGTGATACTCAAATTAAATCCATGGAACATGTGCAGAGTTCTAGCTGAACAAATCCTCTCTGTAAAAGTAGGCAAAGTTTAATTTTGCCTCAGTGGAATCTTGCAGCATCAAGGAGTGTCATTTCTTGACTAGTTGTTTTCTTATTCTGTAACCAAGTCTTTTCTCCCACTGCTGTTTTTTCAAAAGCAAAACTACAGTCCAGTTTTCTGCATCACTGCGCAGTTCAATAGCCTCTCACAGCATCTGTTTCTTTACACTGATAAACATCTACTGGATGTTTGAACGCTGGAATTAATTCCATTTACTTTTCATCTGCTGCTAATTCAAACGCTTTGTTACAAGAGTCACATTCATTCGGCTCACTTTTCACTAACTGTCTCCTCTGGTCTGTCTTAGTGTCAGTCTTTATCTCCTGAACAGCAGGGGGGCGGGAAAGAGAGGAGGGATTGAGGAGAAGTAGCCTCTATCAGGACCAAACTTATTTTGCAGATGACCTACATATATCTGTTTGATTCTATAGGATTTAAAAAGAAGGGGGGGGGGGACAGAGCCCATCAACTTTTTTTCAAAAGAGTTTTGAGAAGTTGAAACATTCCTAAGTCGAGCAAGAGGTCATTGGCCATATTTGTAAAAGTCAGAGGAAAAGGAAACAAGGGCTGGATCTAGGCACATTTAAAAAAAGAAAAAAGCGTTTCAGGAAAACACGTTGTAAACATCGTAATGGGAAATCACGTTGTCAAAAGACTCTGCAGCGCCATCTGGTGCCACAGTGTTATAACGCATTTAAAACGTGTGTGTTTTCCTAACGTAGCTGTTAGAGGGATAGAAGAAGAGTTTGGATTTGATATCCCGCCTTTCGCTCCCTTTAAGGAGTCTCAAAGCGGCTAACAATCTCCTTTCCCTTCCTCCCCCACAACAAACACTCTGTGAGGTGAGTGAGGCTGAGAGACTTCAGAGAAGTGTGACTAGCCCAAGGTCACCCAGCAGCTGCATGTGGAGAAGTGGGGAATCGAACCTGGTTCACCAGATTACGAGTCCACCGCTCTTAACCACTACACCACACTGGCTTGGTTGCTCGAGAGCAATCAGGCAATGTGCTTCAATAGTCTGTTTTAAAGCTTTCTTATCGGTGATAAAAACCTTTGGAATGCAGAGCGCCTCTGTTCCATGTCTTGCTCATTCACTGGCAGAATCTGAGAGTGGGAGGTCCTTAAACCTTCCCCAGCAGAGTAGTTTCTTGACGCCCAGTCTGCGCCTCCTCTCTCTGCGTGGAAGCCTACTGCGCAAGGAAGGTGTGGGTAACGGGGGACCTCTCTCCTCCCCGCTTTGCTCAGGCGAGGTGTCCTGGCACCGCCTCGCCTCCTCTGAGCCCTGCATCTCCTCTCCACTAGAGGCATGGCTACCTTCCTCCACTGAGGAAGTGCTGCTCCCCATGATCTTTGGGGCCTCTCGGTAATCCATCCGGCTTTTCCCCTCTCGCCCTTGAGCCGATGGCAGTTCCCTGACAGTAGCTAAGTCCAAGGAATTTCAGAGCTGCGCATATTTGCAGGAAGAGTGAGGCAGCTGCCTCAGGGGCAGAAACTAAGCAGCGGGAATCAAAATATTAGAGGACAGAGCAATGTGTGCCAGACAGCCAGCTGCAGGCCCCATGTTGTCCTCAGGCCACAGAAGATGCTGCTGCTATAAACCTCCAAGTGAACCTATTTTCCAAGGACACTCCTGGGATTATGAAAGCCATCCCAGCTTCTGAATTGATAATAATTTTACATTGCAGAGTATACTAGTTTAAAAAAGGGGTGTCTCAGCAGTTTTATAGCTACTCTGAGAGTTGCGGGGGGAATTGCCTCTGCTTCTCTGCTCTTAGTAGCTGATCGATTTTCACAACAAAAAGTTAAGTATTACACCAGTTAATGTCCAGCGCCGAGGGCCTTCTGACGGTTCGCTCGCTGTGAGAAGCCAAGTTACAGGGAACCAGGCAGAGGGCCTTCTCGGTAGTGGCACCTGCCCTGTGGAACGCCCTCCCACCAGATGTTAAGGAGAACAACAACTAACAGACTTTTAGAAGACATCTGAAGGCAGCCCGGTTTAGGGAAGCTTTTAATGTTTGATGCATTACTGTATTTTAATATTTTGTTGAAAGCCGCCCAGAGTGTGGCTTGGTAAGCCCAGCCAGATGGGTGGGGTATAAATAATAAATTGTTGTTGTTGTTGTCCGCAGATCACACCGCAGCTAAAAGTACAGCTATAGAGGCCAGTTAAAACGCTGGCAACCTTACTTTCACCTCAATCTTTTTTTCTTTTTCTTTTTTTAAAGAACTGCATCTGAAGCTTAGAGGCAGCAGTACTTTAAAAATATGGCTGAGGAGGGATGGAAGTTACTACACTCATATAAATTCTTGTTGTCAGTGGGTAATGATCCTGAAAAGACTCGTTCACAATGACAACATGAGTACACATTAGTTACATGATCCTCTCGGAGAGGAAATTTGGAATCGAAATTTTAACAGGCAAAGCATTTCCTAGCCTGGTGATTAAGTGGTGAGTAACATTTCGCCTGCTAAAACTCCCGTGTGTCAGGCTGCTGTCAGAAGCAGGGCGAGTTTTTAAAAAGTGGCAACCCTCCTTCGCATGACAAGCAGTTGTGAATGAGTATGAAATCTATGTGTAGCTCATCATGCTGTTTTTAGGTGCTTAAATATTGACATCAAAGCAACGACAACAGTAAAATTAAAAACAGTGGTAGCTGAAATACTAAATATGAATTTCTGACATAAATGCAGGTGCGAGAATGATCCAGGCAAGCCCGCCTAATGGAATTTTCAGTGTATCCGTTAAAATTTATGAGGGCCTTAAATAAGAGACTTTCAATAAGTGTTGTGAAGGCAAAAAGGAGGTTATAAATATTGCAGCTGCAGCCTGCTAGTGATTTACAGCAGAGCAGCGCTACATTTGCCAGAACAATTTGGTGTCAGCTGAGACCTCCTTCACCAAGCCGGGTTTCTGTCAGCCCCCACAGTCAGAGAATCAAGGTGCAGGACACGTCCTCATGTAGAAAGCATTATAACCTGGAGCTGCCGTTGGTGTGCCGCCATCTTGCCATCAGTTGAGCAGAGCAGAAGATGGCAGCTGATGGACTAAGCCACTGTCGCTCAAGGGGCTGTCCTGATCCGCAGGACCAAAGGAGGACTTAGGACAGTGGTTTGACGCAGGGATACCAAAGAAGGATGCCCAAAATGGCAGACAGATCAGGTCCAATGCTTTATTAGAAGAACTTACAAAAGCCTGAAAAGGCTTGCTGCCTTGACTCAGGGTGTTATGTACTGAAGTTCTCACCCTGGGCCAGCAGGGGGATACTGTAGATAGTTCAGGTCCACATATGCAAATAAGGGATTGAAAGTGACGTTCTGTGATTGGATAGTTACAGAAAATGGTTACTGTTGCGTTCTAGTGGAGCTTTATATAAGCAGGCTGGCTGAACCCTTCAGTTCAGTTCTGTTCTGGCCTGTGAATAAACAAGAGCTGTTTGAAGAATCGCTGTGTCGTCTGATAAGTTCACCCACAACTTAACACAGGGCAAACACCTAAACGGAAAGCATTCAACTGTCCACACCAGGACTACAATTCTATGCATTATACAACCTGCCTGCCCCCTGCAACCCCCCCCCCCAGCATATGTCAGTTTGGCCAGACCCTCCCGCCTGCCCGATGAAGGCATAGATGGCAGACATTCAAGTCTTAGGGATATCTCTTTGCCCTAGGCCAAAAGCCAAGCATTCCATGACATCGAAGCAAGCCAGTTAGCCTATATCAAAGCAAGTGGATGAACGTATGTGAGCTCATTCTTGCTGCAAATAACTATTAGTCCCGGGGTTCTCTTGACTACCAAGATGGCGTTTGCAGGCCTTCCGGAACATTTTCAACATTTATACACTAGAGCAGCAGTGTGGTATAATGCACTTAAAATGTTATGTTTGCAGCTGTCTATCTGCAGCCCAGGGTAAAATGGGGAAGAACCATGTATGCCATCAGTGCTGGAGTTACGTAACAAGCTATAGCTTAGGGCCCCACTCTCTTGGGGGGGGGGGATTTAAAGGGGAAAAAACTCGATGTACATTTCCAAAATATAAGATAAAAAACAAATAAAATAAAATCTACATACAGCAACAGTGTTTTGTGTTGTGTAGGCTCCTATGATGTAAGTAATGGACCATAGCTGTCAACTTTTCCCTTTTCTTGCGAGGAATCCTATTCGGAATAAGGGAATTTCCCTTTAAAAAAGGGAAATGTTGACAGCTATGTAATGGACACCCCCCCTCCCGCTAGCCTGCTCCCTAAAATATCACTGGTTTGTTAATTTCTATATATAGAAATTATATATTTCTATATATAGAAATTAATTTGCCAGCATGGGGATAAACTGAGCGGGATAGCTCAACCTGTTAATTTCCCCCTGCCCCCCCCCCATCATAGCAAGCAAAGTACCAGGATGGACGGACAGAGAGTGGGAGAGGGCAGCAAAGGAACAAGTGAGGATGAGGCACAGTATGGCATTCAGACCAGAGTCTCTATTTCCTCTCATTCTGCAAGACGACCTCAACATGATAGATGCTGTCTTGCTAGCTTCTCTTTGCCATTGATCTCTGCCTGGATGGCTCAGATTCTCGACAGCTCAATTCCCAGGAGTTTGCTTTGCGAGCCTGTGGTTAAGCGTTAAGAGGCCATTCCTCCTGAGCTGTAAGGAAACAGGACTTTATTTGCCCGGTCACACAGTCACACCTGTTCAGTGTCAATGTTAGAAATGTGGCAGACCTAAAGAAAGGAGAAATTAACACCAGTCAGGCTTGCAGAGAGAAAATACAGGGCCCTTAGGGGTGGCAATGTTCTGGGGCTCTAGGCCTACCCTAGAGTTCACAAACCATCATTTCCTTTTAGGGTTGCCATCAGAATGTTATATTTGAAAATTTAATAAAAATATATACAGCACACAAAAAATCAGCAAGCAAAAAGTGCTGAAGACACAAGAGCCAGGCTGAGGATAGAAGGTTGAAAATGTGTTTTTTCAGATCCTAGACTAGAGCAGTTGCCTTTTCTTTTGCAATAAATACCCTTTAACAGTTCTGGGACAAGCAGAAATGACAATTTTCAGTTCTTATCAGATGCCCACAACCATGATGATGATTAGAAGGTGCCAGGGCAGGTTACAGCAATATATATTTTAAAAAGAAACAGTATTAAAAGCAGCTTAAAACAAATCACGGGACTCAGCTACATTAGTAAAAAGAAAAAAAGGGGGGCATTTTAAATGTGTTATATCACCGAGACACCAGATGGTGCTGCAGAGTTCTGTCTTTCGGCAAGGTGATTTCCTGTAGTGATGTTTACAACGCGTTTTCCTGAAAGGGTTTTTTTTATGCGTCTAGATCTAGCCACAGACACAACTAAAGTGATGGTGTGTTTAGATCAGGGGTGGGGAATCTGTGGCCTTGTAGTGATGTTGAATTTTATTTTCAGATGGCATGGACAATGGTCAAGGATGGTGGTGTGGGAGTAATTGACTTCTGCTGGAAAGGAAATGTGGAAAACAGAGACATTAGGACCCAGGGAAGTCCCACAAGGCATTATTTTCTGCAGCAGCACATTTTGGCTACAGATCCTACTCATGCTCACCTAGGATTTAGTCCCACTGAGCTCAGCGTGGCTTGATTCTGAGTAGATGTGTACAGGCTTGCAGCAGGAGATTTCCCCTGCACAATATCTCTCTGTGGTCTGGATGTCGTATCTGTTGAATGTCAGGCTATACGTTAGTTAAACGTATAGGAAGCCTGCTGAAAAATGCATGGCAATTATTGTAAGCACGCTGTACTGCATAAAAAGGGGGGGGGAGAGATTTTTAAAGTACGCAAATCAAATTGACTAGACAATTATTCAGATTAACATGAAGCACCTTAATTCAAATTAGCACTTACTCAGACAATTATGCTTGAGCTTTATAGCTTTGTAATTAATGCATTTAAGTGAGCCAACTTTTCATTGTGCTTTTAATGGCAACCTGACCTGTAGAAATTAAGAAGGTGCTGATTTCCCTGCCATAGAAATCTACCTCACAGGGTTGTTGTGGGGATTCAGTGAGGGGGGAATCATGTGCGCCCCCTTTGAGCTTTCCTCACAGGCGAGTTTCTCCACGCCCTCGATCATTGTGTGTTAAGTATAGTAATGTAATTCACTGAGATTGCAAATACTTGTATGCATTAGCATGTGTTTAAATTTGATTGGTTGGTCACTGAATTCTAGAGACTTCTCTAGGAGTTCTCATGTGATTTGGCTAATGTTGGTCACATGGGAGGCATCTAGTGAAGGAGAGACTCCCTTTATGTGAAGCAAGCTGACTGTGTTTTGGAATCCACTGTGAACACTGCTAAGTTGAATGGAGTGTTGGGGTGCTGCTTCTCTGCTTGAAAGAAGAAATTGAGCAAAGTTGCAGGAGCAGGTGAAAGTGGAAATCTGTGATGGCCTGGGATTCGGACTCAGAGGCTGAACCTGAGGAATCCCAGCCTGCACAGGAGTCCCCACCTCCAGAACCAGCTGAGCCGGGGCTGGGCTTGAGCCTGAAGGGTCCTCACCTGTGCTGGATCCTCAGGTGTAGGCACCAGCTGAGTCTGCTATGGCTCCTGAGGTGATGGAGGACCCATTGCCTGCAGGTGTCCACTCTCAGCCCCGTCAGGGGAAGCTGAGGCTGCCTCTGGGTCTGGTAACCCTCCAGCCTCTCCTGAGCAGCAGAGGCTCAGGGTAGAGAGGCGGAGGGAACTAAGTTGCCGCAGGAGGAGTGCTCGCCTCCAGGCCAGGAAAGGCGAGTCACCAGTGGACCGGGGCCGCCCTATGCCTCGGGGCAGATAAAAGCCAGCCAGCCCCAGTCGCAGGTTGTTGGTAGCCTGTTCCTGCCGGCACCCTGTCCTGCTCTTCTGCCAGAGTTCCTGACCTCACCCAACTCCCTGCCTTGGACCCTGCTTCAGCTTTGACGGACAGCCTCCATACCACACCCTTGACCTTGGACTGGACTCGGACCTGGCCGCACGGTTAACCCTTGGGACCAGCACAAAATCTCTCCCAGGAGCTGCAAGGCATGGCCTAACTGAGATACAGCAGGATGAGTGCTGAGCTCTGGAAAGAGGGAAAAGGCAGTTGTTTGGAAGTTAGAATAAGCGACTGTAAGCCCATGCTTACAGTCCACAGCTCCCTTCTACCTCTCCTGTAATTTCAGAACTGATTTATGCCTGAGTGTACAGACTCAGATGGCAAAGTGAAATTGCATTCAGGCTGAAGGTGAGAATGCCGTGTTTGCTTTTAAAATATATAGGAGAACATTCAAACAAATCGCACAACCTCCAACAACACCTTAAGCCTCAATATACAGCAGGGAGCAGCTTAGGTTGGATCTTTTCCGCTTGCTATGCTAGTTTTCTGCTTCCACCGAAAGCTTTTTGTTTGCTTTTTAATGGGGTGGCTATTTTTTTAAGGAGGGGGGACACCTGCACCCATCCATTATACCACCTCTGTCACTTTGTTCTGATGCAGGCATAGGCAAACTCGGCCCTCCAGATGTTTTGGGACTACAACTCCCATCATCCCTAGCTAACAGAACCAGTGGTCAAAGATGATGGGAGTTGTAGTCCCAAAACGTCTGGAGGGCCGAGTTTGCCTAGGTCTGTTCTGGTGCATCTGCAGATCTGGCTTCAAGAATTCAGGATCACCACCTTTCCTCCTGGCTCCTATGCCTTCCCAAACATCCCTGCACCCAGAATGACACAGCTGAACCATTCCCCAGGAGCACTGACCTCCTTGCCAGAAAAAGCACCCACTTCCCTGTTTGTATGCTTGGTTGGCAAGTTGTTAAAAGCACAGAATCAGTACACTTACAGAAAGTGCTGTTTCCCACGCAGCCTCAAAAGGTGCAGGAATCTTGTCCTTTGTTGCACCTGCCACCCGCTTTCACTAGAGCGTCTGCAAATGAAGATCAATCCGTCAATCTAGTCCACAGGCAATTTGATGGATTATGATGGTTTTGCTGCTTATTGGTGATATGCTTAGGGAAGCTTTTAATGTTTGACAGACGATTGTATTTCAATATTTTGTTGGAAGCCGCCCAGAGTAGCTGGGGAAACCCAGCCAGATGGGCGGGGTTTAAATAATGAATTGTTGTTGTTGTTTATTTGCTGCTGTAGCTTTTGGAATGTATTGTTCCTTTAAAAAAAAATGTTATGCTTTATGCTCTTAAGGTTGCTTCAAGACTACTAATGTGCCAAGCAATTGAAGCATCATCATCACTTCTTTAAAGGCCACAGTCCTGTGCAAATGTATTAGGTGGCATAGTTGGTCTCTGGTACATACTAAAGTTTTGGAGTCTTGCAGGGGAAGACAAGTTGTGATGATCATAACAATTCTTAGAAACCAAATTATGTCCACAGTTTGGAGCTGGTGTTGAAGTCTCCTTTCTGCAAACAAATCTGATTTGGGGTCATTTCTAAAACGTCATTGTACCAAAGGGTCTGCTCTTAGCACTGCTAAGAAACGGAAAATGAATGTTTCCAAAAGAATATATTTGTACCTATTTAACTACTGGCTTTTATTAACGTGCACGTCAGTTATGTGCTCCTGAGATTCCGTCTACAAGAACAATTGCAATCAAATGCCTCCAGATTGTCCATTTGGATCCCGGAAAATAGCTCAGCCAATCCAATTATATGGCTTTCCCACAGATTTGTTTTCGACACTCTAAAATGTCAGATGCTAAACTGGATTTTTTTTTTATTTAAAAAAAACAACCAGGTTGAAGGATATTTTTGTGCAGCGTGATTTATCTTTGGTGGCCAATATTAAATCGGAACCCATGATACAATTTCATCAGAGACTGAAAAACAATTTAGCTGGTTTGTCTATGGCTCTGCCAAATCAGGACAGTGGCCAGTTTAAGCCAGAATCCTGCTCTCACAGTGGCCAACCGGATGCTCGTGGGAAGCCCTCAAGCAGCACCTGAGTGCAACAACCCTCTCCCCTCCTGCTTTTCCCTGCAACTGGGATTCAGAAGTATACTGTCTCCAACTAGGGACAGCGTGCAGCCATTGTGACTAGTAGTCATTGGCAGCCTTCTCCTTCATGAATTGGTCTAATGCTCTTTTAAGCTCTTCAAAGTTGGTAGCCATCGCTGCCTCTTGTGGGAGCATTTTCCATATTTAACTATGCATCGTGTAAAGAAGTGCATTCTTTTCTTTCTGTCCTGAATCTTCCAACATTCAGCTCCATTGGATACTTCACCAATTTTAGTGTTGTGAGAGGTGGAGATAAAATGCTCTCTATCTGCTTTCTCCATGCCATGCATAAATTTGCAAACCTCGAGTCTATCATGTTGCCTCTTACTTGCCTTTTCTCTAAACTAATAAGTTCTCAAATTACAGGAGAGGTAAGAAGGGTGCTGGGGATGCGGGTGGCGCTGTGGGTTAAACCACTGAGGCTTGGGCTTGCCGATCAGAAGGTCGGCGGTTCGAATCCCCGCAATGGGGTGAGCTCCCGTTGCTCGGTCCCTGCTCCTGCCAACCTAGCAGTTCGAAAGCACATCAAAGCGCAAGTAGATAAATAGCGGGAAGGTAAACGGCATTTCCGTGTGCTGCTCTGGTTCACCAGAAGTGGCTTAGTCATGCTGGCCACATGACCCGGAAGCTGTACGCCGGCTCCCTCAGCCAATAAAGTGAGATTTGTCACCCCAGAGTCGGCCACGACTGGACCTAATGGTCAGCGGTCCCTTTACCTTTTAAGAAGGGTCCTGGTTTTGTGATGGGCCTCCTTGCCCATCCTTGGGCGTGATTTGCCCAAGACGGGGAGGAATTGGGGGAACAGGGCTTGTGAATGCCATTAAGGTCCCCCTCCCTAATTATAAGCATGGTTTTGGTTCGTGAGTTGCTGATCCAAAAGCCATACCCAATATCAATAGGGTGACGACTTAACAGAGTGCCAAAATAAGAAGAAGACAGGAGCCACTTCAGCAGAAAACAGGATATAAAATTCAGTAAGATTTGCATATTCTAATTTATGTCTAGAGCGGCAGGTGTAAGAAATAATTGCTGTGATCTAAACAGAAACGCGATTGTTCTGTCTGCTGTTCAGGTGCTCACTATTAATGGAGCAATCTCTAGGGCTGCTTGCTTTCCCTTCTTGGGATTCTTTATCCTGGAACTGGACTTTAATCAGCCTACCCTTCAAATAAAGGATGGCTTCAAATACTGATGACGTCAGGCAGAGGACTACCCTCTACAAGGCAGGGCACATGGCTGCCATACCCTCCAACATTTCTCTGATTAAAATAGGGACATCCTATTTCATAATAATAATAATAATTTTATTATTTATATCCCACTCATCTGGCTCAGTTGGGTGGCTTCCAATATACAACGCTACCTCAGTTTTCAAATGTCTCGAAGGTCAAAAGTTTCGGTTTTCGAACGCCAAAAACCCGGAAGTAACTGCTTCGGTTTTCAAACGCTTTTCAGAAGCCGAACATGCCACGCGGCTTCCGTATTGAGTTTACCGTAAATAAATGCTTCCAGAAATAAATGCTTCAGTTTCCGAACGTTTCGGAACTCAAACAGTCTTCCAGAACAGATTATGTTCAAAAACCGAGGTACAGTGGTACCTCTGGTTAAGAACTTAATTCATTCCAGAGGTCTCTTCTTAACCTGAAACCGTTCTTAACCTGAAACCGTTCTTAACTTGAGGTACCACTTTAGCTAATGGGGCCTCCTGCTGCCGCCGCCACGCAATTTCTGTTCTCATCCTAAAGTAAAGTTCTTAACCCGATGTGCTACTTCCAGGTTAGCGGAGTCTGTAACCTGAAGCCTTTGTAACCTGAAGCGTTTGTAACCTGAGGTACCACTGTACCACTGTCTATAAAAACATAATAAAACACTAAACATTAAAAAAAAACCTTCCCTATACAGTACAAGGCTGCCTTCAGATATCTTCTAAAGGTTGTATAGTTACTTATCTCCTTGGCTCATGGGGGGGGGGGAATCAGATAACTCCCCCCCCCCCCAACATTTCTCCAATGAAAACAGGGGCGTCCTAAAGAAAAGCGGGACATTCCAGGATCAAATCAGAAACCGGGATGGCTTCTGTAAATCCAGGACTGCCCCCTGGAATATAGGGACACTTGTAGGGTCTGGGCTACTCTCCCAATTGGTCACTAGAAGGTTACCTTCAACCTCTCCTCTCCCTTACAAGGTGTAAAGCTGTATGTTTACTGACCCTCCTCCTTTCTCCATGTATTATGCAGGCTCTTTGCTGCTAAATATTAGATCTCTCTTTTAAAACCACAGCACACCCTCATCTCATTGGGCTTCGCTGCTCTGCAATCAGGGGGGAATGTTTTCTACTCCAGCAAAGCAAATGTTGACTGTCTCAGTTGCCTGTGGGACTGAAGGGGGCTGGAGGGGGGTGAAATATGCAGAGGCACCCAAAGCGACAATAAAGTCAAACGTGGGCTGTGATGTTGTCACATTTAGATATTTGCTCCATTTTTCCTCTTTTGAATCCTCCTAGAGAACTCTGACTCATGAATCTTAAGCAGGGCGATGGACGTGCCTCGCATTATTTTTGCTCGCCTCTGGACTCGCGGATCCATTCAAGTTGGAGAAAATAAATATTGTGATACTTGGCAGCGGATCTCCTTGCGGCTTTGATGCCCTTTGAAATCTTCTAACTTTCATACCAGAAAGAACAATGGCTTGCAGTGTGAAGGCCGCAGAAACATCAGCTCTGATGCATGCAAGGCTTATCAGTCCATGTTTTGGTGGAGACAGGGGAGGAAAAAAAAAAACATTGATTATGTCTTCAAAGGATGAGGCTTCATGTTTTTTGTCAGTAAAGATTCATCTCTGGAAAACGGACTTTCAAAATGGGTCAGCCCCTTTCCTTGCTCAGAACTTCTGACATCATAATAAACGTTGCCCATTGTTCCGAAAGGTCCATATTGTTGTGCCTTTAACAAATATTGGCAGATTATAATGTCTGCATCCATGCTGTGATGAGTTTCAGCTTCTGGTTTTTGAACACCAGGCTGCTTTCAAAGGCATAGGAGCAGACTAGGTCATTATTTCTGGTCAGCTGGCAGCCCTAGTAGTTATTGCTCTTGAGTTAATTGAGTCCAGGCACTTTAAAAAAAAGAGCAGAATAACTTTTAATGAAAGAGATCGAGAAGTTCCATCACTCTAGTTGGTTTAGTTTTTGACTAGGATTCCCCTTGGAACTGCGGCCAACTCCTCCCCCTGCTTGAGGCTCCTGCGCTTTTTAATAGCTACGATGCTCTGCCAAATTATCCTTGGTCATCCTTTACTCTGCGTCTTGGGAATGAGCTTGGATAGCTCAGTTGGTTAGACCATGGTGCTGATAATGCCAAGGTTGCAGGTTCGATCCCTGTATGGACCAGCTGCATATTCCTGCATTGCAGGGGGTTGGACTAGATGATCCTCAGGGTCCCTTCCAACTCTACAGTGCTATGCTATGATTCTGCTATGAAGGCACTAGGACGATAATGAACTTCAAACGCTTTTTTCAAACAGGCTGGCTCCCAGACCACTGTCTGAAGAACAGAGTGGCCTCAGGCATGCGAAAGGCAGTGGTGCATTCTTTAAAATTAGCATGCACTGCCTCCCCAAAAACCTAAATCAATGCCCCCCTCCCTATCTGCCATTCTATTGATATTTATGCAGTGAGATTACATGAGCACCCCCCACTCTCGTTTACTGACACACACCTACCAAACCCGAAAGTCAGTTGCCCTGTTGTCATTTTTTCATTCAGCAGCCTAACAGCCCACAGATAGAAGCAATTCTTTACCCTGTTGGTGCGACTAATCATGCTTCTATATCTTCTGCCTGAGGACGAGAGATCAAGACAGTGCCGGCCAGGGTGTGAATCATCCCTGAGAAATTTCCTCACTCTCCTGAGGCAACGTTCTTCCACTATTTTGTCCAGTGGGTTCCTCCCGCCCAACACCGTGGGACACGATCCAAGAGAAGCTCCGCAACCACTATGCACCAAAGCCGTCCAAGATTGCTGCCCGCCATGCGTTCTACCACCGGAACCAGGCAGAGGGGGAGTCAATCAACAACTACACCACCGCCCTGCGACAGGCTGCAATGCACTGCGAGTTCCGAGACTTAGACGATGCCCTGATGAATCGAATCGTCTGCGGGGTCCGGGACATCCATCTGCAACGGCGTCTCCTCGCCAAGCCAGACCTCACGCTACAGAAAGCCATTGAGGAGGCTGTGGCCTCAGAAGCTGCTGAACGCTCCGCCCAGGAGATCCGCAAGTCCAGCAGCCCGCGTCTTGCTAGGAAGCCAGTTCCAGTGCATCACGAAGAGGCCAGCAGTGATGAGGCATCCTCCAGTGAAGACGATGACGTGCACCAGACAAAGCGGGAGCGCAGGAAGTTCCAACAGAAGTCCAAGGGCCACCGGAATGTGCCGGCTGCGGAGGCAACCATTCCCGTGCCAAGTGTCGATTCAGAGACGCCATCTGTAGGAAGTGTTCCAGAAGGGGCCACATCGCTAAGGTCTGCCGATCGGCTCCGTCTGACACCCCCCCTTCACCAACTCGCAAGTCCAAGTCTTCACTCCAGTCTGCCAAGGAAAGCTGTTTCGCTCTCACCAACTGCCGCTGCCCGTCTGGAACCACGATTGGCCAAACCTACTCGCCTACGCGACGCAAGCTGAACGTCACGGTGCTCATTGAAGGAGCTCCATGTGACATGGAGATCGACACCGGGTCTGCCCTGTCCATCGTGTCTTGGAGCACCATCAAAAGACTGGTACCCAGAGTGTCCAAAAGGCAACTTGACTCTCACCGCGTACACCTGAGAGACTACCAGGGAAATGACATTCCCGTGGTAGGCGTTGGCCGGTTCCGGATCGCATTCAAGGGTTTTTCGGGCCTGCTCCGGTTGGTGGTGGTCGAAGGCCAGCGGCCAAGCCTCCTAGGGCTAGACTGGTTTGATGCCCTCGGCCTGGAAGTCACTGGCATCAACTGCATCTCTAATGCAGAGACTGAGGGTCTGGTCAAAGACTTTGCCGAGGTTTTTGACGGCACTTTGGGGCAATATACAGGTACGCCCATCTCCTTTAGCCTTGATCCACAAGTCGTCCCCATCAAGCTAAAGCCACGCCGGGTTCCCTTTGCTCTCAAGGCTAAGGTGGACGAACAACTGGACAAGCTGATCGCCCAAGGAGTTTTGGAGCCGGTTGACCACGCCAAGTGGGAAACCCCCATCGTCACGCCTGTCAAGCCAGACGGGTCGGTGAGAATCTGCGCTGACTACAAGTGCACGATCAACAAGGCACTTCAGCAGCACGCTTATCCGGTTCCTGTTGTCCAACACCTGCTGCATTCCCTGGGTGAAGGTAAGGTCTTCGCTAAGCTGGACCTTGCCCAAGCCTATCAACAACTGCCCGTCGATGATGCCACTGCTGAAGCCCAGACAATTGTCACCCACCGAGGGGCATTCCGTTGCCGCCGGTTGCAGTTCGGGGTGAGTGTGGCTCCTGGCATCTTCCAAAGCCTTATGGAGCGTCTCCTGCAAGGGCTTCCGGGCGTGGTACCATATTTTGATGACGTCTTGGTGTCCGCAGACTCACACCAGCAGCTGTTCGAGCGCCTCCGTGCCGTGCTGACCAGGTTCCAAGAGGCTGGGCTCAAGGTAAAGAGGCAGAAGTGCCAGATCGCCATTCCACAGGTGGAGTTCCTGGGCTATCTTATCGATGCCTCCGGACTTCACCCGACCACATCCAAGATCCGCGCTATCCAGCAGGCCCCCATCCCAAAGAACAAGACGGAGTTGCAGGCGTTCCTGGGGCTGCTGAACTTTTATAACATGTTCCTGCCCCACAAAGCCACGGTGGCTGAGCCTCTTCACCGACTCCTCAGCACAAAGACGCCTTGGTCCTGGGGTCATCGGGAGATGGCGGCCTTCAACGCGGTCAAGGCTCTCCTTTCATCGGACAGTGTGCTGGTACAGTACAGTGAATCCAGGCCGCTGGTCCTTGCCTGCGATGCCTCACCTTTTGGCATCAGCGCTGTCCTTAGTCACCGTTTTCCAAACGGAAGAGAAGCACCGCTCGCCTACTTTTCCAGGACGCTATCTCAGACGGAACGGAATTACAGCCAGCTCGACAAGGAGGCACTGGCACTTGTGGCTGGAGTGAAGATGTTCCATGAATACCTCTATGGCAGGACTTTTGACCTCATCACTGACCACAAGCCGCTCCTGGGCCTCCTCGCCGGTGATCGTCCAACTCCACCGGTCCTCTCGCCGCGCATGCTGCGATGGACTGTTTTCCTGGCTGCCTACCACTACCGGCTCGTCCATCGCCCGGGGAAATCGATGGGCCATGCTGATGCCCTCAGCCGTTGCCCTCTTCCAGCATTTGTGGAAGACCCGGCTCCAGCTTCATCGCTCCTCCTGATTGAGGATCTTCCGGAAGCGCCTGTATCGGCTGCCACTGTGGCCTCCGCATCTGCCCAGGATCACACCATCAGCCGTGTGCTCAACTGGGTGTGGAGGGGGTGGCCACAAGGGCCTTTTGCATCGGAGTTCCAGCCCTTCGCAACCAGACAACATGAACTCTCGGCTCATCGCGGCTGTCTGCTGTGGGGAGACCGCGTCGTGATTCCCCAAAGACTCCGTCAACACGTCCTGGAGGCTCTGCACATTGGCCACCCGGGAATTGTCAAAATGAAGGCTCGGTGTTACGTCTGGTGGCCTAACATGGACGATGCCATCACTGCCTGGGTGTCCGCCTGTCAAGCGTGCCAAGAATCAAGGCCTGCACCACCGGCAGCTAAGGGACACACCTGGGAGACGCCAAAGACACCCTGGTCGAGGGTGCACATCGATCTGGCTGGCCCCTTTCACGGCCGGACCTTTATGGTAGTGGTAGACGCCTATTCCAAATGGCTGGAGGTGGCCCTGATGCCCTCCACCACTACCGAGGCCGTCATCCGGGTGCTGCGAGGACTCTTTGCGACGCATGGGTGTCCTGATGTCCTTGTCTCCGACAACGGACCGCAGTTCACGTCAGGCACTTTTGAGCGGTATCTTTTGGGACTGGGCATCCGCCATGCCCTAACGGCACCATTTCATCCATTCAGCAACGGGCAAGCAGAGAGAATGGTGCGCTCGGCAAAAGAGGCACTGGTGCGCCTGGACCGGGGAGACTGGCACGAGCGGGTCGCCGAATACTTGTTCGTGCAACACATCACCCCTCATGCGGCCACAGGGCAGAGTCCTGCTGAACTGCTTATGGGCCGCCGCCTCAGGTCACCGCTCGACCGGCTGCACCCGGACTTTGCCGTGGCTGAACCCCCAGGCTGTGCCAACGCGCCACGGTCTTTTGTTCCAGGAAACCAGGTCTTTGCCCGGACTATGTGGGGGACATTCCTTGGGTGCCAGCCACAGTAGTGGGAGTCACTGGACCTCGCTCGTACCAGGTGGCACTCGAAGACGGACGCTTGTGGCGCCGGCACATAGACCAGCTTAGGCGCAGGGTTGGGGACTTGGACACTACCGTGGTGCCCCCAACTGCGCTCGTGGCTCCAGAAGAGAAACTTACAGATGGCGAGGCTCCACCTACACCTCCCTCGCAAACTGCCAACGTGGAGCCGAACCAAGCCGCTTCAGAGGGTCTGCCAGACTTACCACAGACTCAGACCACTCCACTTGCGGAGGCTCCATCCACAGCAGTGGATCCAGCGGATTTGGGTTCAACGCCACCTAGGGTCGCACCACAGCCTCAGCAAGAATTGGGTGGCCCTCCGGACTTGGCTACCAGTCCCCTGCGGTCTGGCAGAGTTTCCAAGCGCCCAACTTATTTAAAGGACTATGTTGTTGGACATGTATCACTGTTGGTTTAAGTATGGGAAATGTAACCGATATGCTTTTTGTGCCTAATTGAACCATTACGTGTAGTGCTGTATATAAGGAAACCATTACGATTGTAACTAACGCCTTATCTCGGTGGGGAGGGGTGTTATGTACTGATGTTCTCCCCCTGGGCCAACAGGGGGATACTGTAGATAGTTTTCACTCAGGTCCACGTCAGTTATTTTAGGCGGGAAACCCTGGGTTGTTGTTGATACAATGTTGACAGCCGGCTCCTATAAAAGCGGGCCGGCTGAGCTGTTTGCTGTTCAGTTCTGTCCAGCTACAATAAAGAGCTGCTCTGGAGAAATCACTGTGTCATCTACTATGTTCGCCCACAACTTAACAGAACTGGTTGACTAAAATCCCTTATTTTGGCTGCTAGTCCCTTATTTTCAAGGCTGCTGGTCCCTTATTTTCAAATCTGTCAGTTGACAGTTATGTGCTGGAGAAGAGCCTCACATGAACATCTAAGGGCTCAGGTAGGTTCATGTAGGGAGAGGCATTCCAGAATGGTGTAGTTCTGTGTTTATTGACTCCTAGCAAACCTTCCACTCTTGCTTTGCTGTCTCCTCTTTGGTTTCCTCCACAGCTACCTACAGCACCTAGAGGGGAAATACCTGGATGTGGATAGAGTTATCAAAGCCGCAATCTAGAGCAGCAGAACAGTTATAGCTGACGGCATTATTGGCTGAGTTTTGATCTGAGCTGTGTCTAATTATCCTTTCTTTTTGGGAGAACAGCTGCTATGTTGTGTATGTATATGGCTACTTTCCCCCCTTTTCCTTTTTTTTTTTCATAAGAGACAAAATTGCCTGGAGCCAAAAGTTGGCACACTTTTTAATACACACAGTGTCGATGAAGGGGGAGGAGTAATACTAAGTAGTGAGAGAGTTCCCTGAAAGCAAAATTATTCTTTCTTTTTACAAACCACAGAAAACAAGTTTCAAAGGCCTGTGGCACACTGTTCCACCCCCACCCCCCAGATGTGCATTGAGGATATGCTTATTATATAGCCTGTGTTCTTTAAAATACCATATATTATATAGGTACTCTTAGGATCACAGCCACAGCATACCGTATTTTTCCATGGATAACACTCCCCCGTGTATAAGACGACATGTTTTATTTTTATTTTTGAGGAAATGGAGGGAGATTGCCCAGATAGATAAGCTTCTTTGGGAGGAATGCTCAGACTTGTTGAGCTTTTTTTTTGGGGGGGG
Organism: Podarcis tiliguerta; assembly: GCF_965153285.1. Taxonomy (NCBI): domain Eukaryota; kingdom Metazoa; phylum Chordata; class Lepidosauria; order Squamata; family Lacertidae; genus Podarcis; species Podarcis tiliguerta. The sequence goes on from NC_139550.1 coordinate 12,058,646, forward strand.
GGGGGTTGCCAGCAGCTGCCAATCACCCACCCAATTGCCGCAACAGCCAATCGACAGCAGACCCTGCCACAGCCGCCAATCACCCACCCAAACGCCTCTGACAATCTCCTGCTCATGGCAGCCACCAATTGCCTATCCGACCTCTGCACTATCCGTGTATAAGATGACCCACAATTTTTAGCATTTTTTAATAATTAAAAAACCTCGTCTTATACATGGGAAAATACGGTACATTTAAAGGACATGGTTTGTCCCCCAAAGAATCCTGGGAACCTTAGCTCACCCCTCATGGAGCTTCAGTTTTCAGCAGCCATAGCAAACTACAGTGTCTAGGATTCTTTGAGGGAGGCTGTGTGTTTTGAATGTATGGTGTGGGTATGATCTATGGTGAAGGGCAATACATTAGTGGTAAAGTGGATGTTTCACAAGCAAGAAGCCTGAAGTTCAGTTCCTACTACAGTGGTACCTCAGGTTAAGTACTTAATTCGTTCCGGAGGTCCGTACTTAACCTGGAACTATTCTTAACCTGAAGCACCACGTTAGCTAATGGGGCCTCCTGCCTGCTGCCGCCGGAGCCCGATTTCTGTTCTCATCCTGAAGCAAAGTTCTTAACCTGGAGTACTATTTCTGGGTTAGCGGAGTCTGTAACCTGCAGCGTATGTAACCTGAGGTACCACTGTATCTCATGATGGGGTGAGGGGGTCCTGTCCAGACTACTGGAGAGCGGCTTGAAGTCAGTGTAGACAGTAGTGAGCCAGGTGGATGATTGTTCTCAGATTTATTGATTGATTTAATTTATTTCTCACATTTATATCCCACCTTTCCCTCAAGGAGCTCAAGATATTATGCATAATTCTCCTCCTTCCCATTTTATCCTCTGCTTCAGGTTATCCTGACAACAAGTAGTGACTCGTCCCAGAGCTTCATGGCTGTCTGGATGATTTGAACCCTAGTCTCCTAGGGTGGAGTCTTCTGGACTCCATCAGCACCGGCTAGAATGACCAATGGTAAAGAGATGATGATGATGATGATGACGATGATTAATTTATTTATACCCCGCCCTTCCCGGTTCAGAAAACCAGGCTCAGGGCGGCTAACAACAAATTTAAAACACTTAATTGTAGAAGCAGCATAAAATACAGTACAGTGGTGCCTCGCAAGACTAAAAGAATCCGTTCCGCGAGTCTTTTCGTCTTGCGGTTTTTTCGTCTTGCGAAGCAAGCCCATTGACGGATTAGCGCTATTAGCGCTATTGGCACTTTAAGGGCTAAAAACGGCTTTTTAAGGCTTAAGGGATTAGCGGTTTTGCTGCTAAAATGCTTTTAGCAGCTTAGCGCTTCAGAAAAAGGGGTTTTGGAGCGGAAAAAACCCTCAAAATTTTTAGTCAATTTTCGTCTTGCGAAGCAAGCCCATAGGGAAATTCGTCTTGCAAAGCGCCTCTGCAAACGGAAAACCCTTTCGTCTTGCGGGTTTTCCGTCTTGCGAGGCATTCGTCTTGCGGGGCACCACTGTATAAAAACATGACTAACAATAAAATTCTAAGTTCAGAAATCAATTTGGGGGAAATCCATCTAATAAGCATTAGATTGTCACCAGGGCTAGCTGGCTGAATTAGTCCTACTTGGGCCAGCGAGGAGGCCAGGGGAGAATTAGCTATGTTGTCTCAGAGCGGGTAATCTTCATAAAAGGGGAGGAGGAGGGAAGAGAAGGGAAATAAAAGATCAGGCTGAATTCAAATTAAAGGCCAGGCGGAATAGCTCTGTCTTACAGGCCTGATGGAAGGAGGTTAAATCCTGAAGGGCCCTAGTCTCATGGGACAGAGCATTCCACCAGGTCAGAGCCATCACTGAGAAGGCCCTGGCCCTGGTGGAGGATAGTCTGACTTCCTTAGGGCCCGGGACCTTTAAACTATTTTTTATTCATGGACCTTAAGGTCCTCTGCGGGGCAGACCAGGAGAGGCGGTCCCGTAAATACTTGGAGTCCAACAATATCTAGATCAGAGTTTTCCAAACTTGGGTCTCCAGCTGTTTTTGGACTACAGTTCCTATCATTCCTTACCACTGGTCCTGCTAGCCATGGATGATGGGAGTTGTAGTCCAAAAACCACTAGAGACCCAAGTTTGGGAAACCCCAATCTAGCGGGTTGGCTCCCCTGCTTATATATTAAAGTACATTCCAACCCGACAAAACTTAACAGTTTCTACACCTCTCTTTCTCGCACACCCTTTCTGCATCTTTCCACGATGTCTGGGCTGTGTGCCATGTTATAATCTTTTTAAGCCACCGGCCCATTTGATATCGGTGCACTAGGTATCACTGCACACACCAAAACCCCCCAAAACTCCTTATTTATGTTTAAATGGTCTCCCACGTCAACGCTGCTCCGCAGACCATCAATCCACAGAAGCTCTTAGCCGAATGAAAGGAACGGCTTCGCGCTCCCAGCCACTCTCCGCTTGGAATTCTGCCAAAGGCATGATTGCAGAAACAAATCATTTTAACCTCAGCATTTTTGGTTTCGAGAAAGATCTCCAAGTGGCACAATAGTCTCCGTCTCCCTATAACAGCAGGCACAGCTGTGGCCTCTCCACCTTAGCGCTCGTTCCCCCCATGGGAGTCTTCGAAATGCGCACAAGACAATACTAAATACGTCCACAGCACCGGTGTGGGAGCCAAAAGACAGGCAGGCATAAATTGCCATTGGCTGCAGATGATGTCCTTTTCATCTAGTGCTCAGCTAGGATGACTTCACTGGCACTTTAATAAATTGTCAAGACCAGGGGGCTAGGGAGCAAGTGAGATAATCTTCCAGGAATAAGAGACTCCTGCTTGGGCAATGGTTCTTCAGTGCCCCCTTTCAAGTGACAAGCACATAACCTCTTGTTTTTTACACACATATCTCTCTCTCTCTCTCTCTCTCTCTCTCTCTCTCTCTCTCTCTCCTATTTGGGGGTGGAGGCTATGTACACATTAGTGACTTGAAACACAATGAGGTCATTCTCTCTCCCCCCCCCCCACCTTTTACATTTCAACTCGCATTATTACTTTGCTGTACACAGCGGAGAGAGGACAAGGGTGTCGTCACCCAGTATGAATAACTTGATTTGTTGTCCCCACCCCACCCGCAAGACCTTCAGCTCTACTTCTCATCTGGGCACTCAGTAGAGCATGAGACTCTTAAATCTCAGAGTCTTGGGCTTGAGCCCCACATCGGGTGAAAGATTCCTGCATTGGACTAGATCAGTGTTGGCCAAACTTGGGTCTCCAGCTGTTTTTGGACTACAACTCCCATCATCCCTAGCTAACAGGGATGATGGGAATTGTAGTCCCAAAAAAAGCTGGAGACCCAAGTTTGGCCAACACTGGACTAGATGATTCCCAGCTGCTGTTGGACTACAACTCCCATCATCCCTGACCACTGGTACTGCTAGCTAGAGATGATGGGAGTTGTTACGACTACAGCGGGGGACCCGAGTTTGGAAAAACACTGGCTTAACTGCTGCTGATGTATTCAAATCAGATGGAAGCCGGTTTGAGGGGAAATTTATCAGCAGTACTTCTCAAGAAGTGACAGGATGCGATGGATTGTGGCTACAGTCATGTGTAAAGGTAAAGGGACCCCTGACCATTAGGTCCAGTCGTGACCGACTCTGGGGTTGCGGCGCTCATCTTGCTTTATTGGCCAAGGGAGCTGGCATACAGCTTCCGGGTCATGTGGCCAGCATGACTAAGCCGCTTCTGGTGAACCAGAGCAGCGCATGGAAACGCCGTTTACCTTCCCGCCAGAGCAGTACGTATTTATCTACTTGCACTTTGACGTGCTTTCGAACTGCTAGGTGGGCAGGAGCTGGGACGAGGCAACGGGAGCTCACTTCGTTGCGGGGATTTGAACCACGACCTTCTGATCGGCAAGTCCTAGGCTCTGTGGTTTAACCCACAGCGCCACCCGCAGAGCCCAATAAATGGCAACATGTCCACAACCTAAGAAGCCTGATGACTTGCAGGGGTGGCCTCCATGTTGCCTTTATGTGTCCTAGCAATGTGTTGTCAAGAGGCAGATGCTAGTCTGAGAAATCACCCTAGGGCTCAACAACAGCTTCACAAGTTGTACACTCCATCATGGACATAATAAACAAATCCTGGAGGCTATGCCCCAAACATTCTCATGGCCTATTTTTGCTGAATGTGTGCGTGGTCTACTTTCCCCATCTGTGAGTGCTGCTGGAGGCTGAACCCCTTCCTAAAAAACATTCCTGTGATCCAGGAACAACCAGCCACTTCAGAACATAATATTCTTTCTCTCCATAACTGAACAGGATGAGGGTATTCCCTCCACAAGCCCCAGTTTGGTGTCATCTGCAAATTTGAAAGCTGGAGTCCAATAACATCACATGTGGCGTTAGAAGCTGGCATGATGCCTCTTTCTAAGGTACTTTTTTGGAAGGAGTCATTGATCTTTGCTCCCCAACACTGGAAATGCAGATGAACTGTTTCTCCCCCTTGTTCAACTGACACAGTGCCCGATATAAGTATACCAGGAATACAGGCAAAAGTTCTAAGACAAACCATTATCCTCATGGACTTCCCGACAGCTTGACTGTTACAAAGCGATTTATCTCAAAGATGTTATGCCTGTACTTTGTTGGACATTTCATTGAATGTTACAGACAGGAGTGGAGAAGATATCTGGGTGGGTTAAAGGTAAAGGTAAAGGGACCCCTGACCATTAGGTCCAATCGTGACCGACTCTGGGGTTGCGGCGCTCATCTTGCTTTATTGCCCGAGGGAGCCGGCGTACAGCTTCCGGGTCATGTGGCCAGCATGACTAAGCCGCTTCTGGCGAACCAGAGCAGTGCATGGAAATGCCGTTTACCTTCCCGCTGCAGCGGTACCTATTTATCTACTTGCACTTTGACATGCTTTCGAACTGCTAGGTGGGCAGGAGCAGGGACCAAGCAACGGAAGCTCACCCCGTTGCGGGGATTCAAACCGCCAACCTTCTGATCGGCAAGTCCTAGGCTCTGTGGTTTAACCCACAGCGCCACCCGCGTCCCTCTCTGGGTGGGTTACGCACACATAAAATGACTGAGGCTGAAAGGTAAAAAGGTAAAGGACCCCTGAACAGTTAAGTCCAGTCAAAGATGACTATGGGGTTGCAGTACTCATCTTACTTCAGGCCAAGGAAGACAGCGTTTGTCTACAGACAGCTTTCTGGGTCATGTGGCCAGCAGGACTAAGCCGCTTCTGGTTCAATGTGGGGCACTATGACGGAAACCAGAGCGCACAGAAACGTCGCTTACCTTCTCACTGCAGGGGTACCTATTTATCTACTTGCACTGGTGTGCTTTCAAACTGCTAGTTTGGCAAGAGCTGATACAGAGCAACTGGAGCTCACCCCGTTGTGCAGATTCAAACCGCTGACCTTCCAATCAGCAAGCCCAAGAGGCTTAGCGGTTTAGACCACAGCACCAACCGAGGCTGAGCGGACCATGCGAGCATCAAGCAGGCAACTGTGTTTACTCAGATTCATTGAATTGATATCTAATACAAGCAAGAATTGATAGAGCAGGGCAGCAGGGAGGGGATGTTCACAAAATGATCAGGACTTACGCTCCTTGAGGTGGAGGGGGGAAGGGATACAGGAAAGCTCTGGGCTTTCATGAACAATTTATCTTGTGCTTGTAAGGGGCAAAGCAGATGTGACAGGTGATAGACCTGTGTGTCAGAATCATCTCACTTCACATTTCGATGGGGCGGGGGATAAAGGAGCTAAATGGCACCAGCACAATATGGGCTGGATCAAGAGGGTGCCGAACTTCACTCATGCTGCCTCCCCAAAACTCTCTCTCTCTCTCTCCAGATGTTTTCTTCCTGATGGGGCTTCTCCTTCCAGGGTAATAAAGCATGCTGACATGCAGTGAGAAAGTTGCACCTTTCACCTGTGGCCTTTAATTCCTGAGACACTCTCACAGTTCTCGGACGGCGTACTCGTACATCCCAACACACTGTTTAGGAATTACTGGCTTTGGGATTAGGTGTTCCTGCTGAGCAGCTTATCAGTTATGTGGGCTTCAGCCTGTTGAAGGGCATTCATGTCTCTTCATAGGTAGCACTTTGTCCTAGCACCTGAGAGTAACAGGAGCCTAGCCTGTGATAATGAAGACCTAGAATCATATGTCTACAGGGATGAGAGAATATGAGAATTTCAGTTTCTCCCAGTTCCTAATTGTTTTTCAATCTCACATTCTGTCCCCTACATTTCCAGGTCAGATGGGCGGCATATAAATTAAAAAAAATGTTGATGATGAATAATCTCCCCAGGGAGGCTCACCTGGCGCCTTCGTTATACCAGGCAAAAACATTCCTCTTCAGCCAGGCCTTGGGCTGATTAACATCCTATGTCATTTTAAATGTGTTTGTTGTGGTGGGTTTTATTGTTTGTTTCTATTATGTATTTTGTGATTTTATCTTGTATTTTTATGCTGTGATCTTAGGATGAAAGGTGGTATACAAACTTAATAAATGAAAATAAATAAAATGGGAGGGTAGGACTTCAGAAGGCTCCCTCTGACCTTCAGCATCTGAGGCAGTCTGCCTCAATTCCAGCTGGCAGAATTGGGAGCAGGTTATTGTACCGGTGGACTTCCCATAGGAATCTGGTTGCTCGCAGTGAGAATGGAAAGCAGGCCTTTGGACTCATTCAGCAGAGCTCTTCTTAAGTTCAGGTAAATAATACTGACCTGACAGCTTTGTGTAGGATGTGGCTTGAGTATAATTACTTACCTTTTCGTTGAGGAATCTGTTATAGGCTTCCAAACCTATGAGAGCCAGTGTGATGCAGAGGTTAAGAGTGGTAGACTTGTAATCTGGTGAACCGAGTTCGCGTCTCTGCTCCTCCACATGCAGCCGCTGGGTGACCTTGGGCCATTCACACTTCTCTGAAGTCTCTTAGGCCCACTCACTTCACAGAGTGTTTGTTGTGAGGGAGGAAGGGAAGGGAGAATGTTAGCCACTTTGAAACTCCTTAGGGTAGTGTGATAAAGCAGGATATCAAATCCAAACTCCTCCTCCTCTTCTTCTTATGACGTAATTCTGTTTTAACCCCACAACCGATGACACAACCGTGATTGGGCTCATCTCTGAGAGGGAGGGTGAAACGGATTATAGAGATGAGGTGGAGCGGCTGACAGAGTGGTGCAGAGCTAACAATTTGCTCATAAATACAAGGAAGACAAAGGAACTTGTGGTGGACTTCAGGAGACAGAAGAGCAATGTCCAGCCACTTTTGATTGATGGGGTCTGTGTGGAGAGGGTAACAACGTTCAGATTTTTGGGCATTGAATTACAAGAGGATCTGTCCTGGAGTGTCAACACAAGGGGGCTTGTGAAGAAGGCGCAGCAGAGACTATTTTTTGAGAATACTAAGGAAAAACCATCTTCCGCAGAAACTGCTGCTTGCCTTCTATCACTGTGCCATTGAGAGCGTGCTCACTTATGGCTTATGTGTGTGGTACGGAAGCTGTACTACCCAGGACAGGATGGGGTTGTGCAGGGTTGTTAAGGCAGCAGAGAGCATTGTTGGCTGCCCACTCTCCACCTTAGAGCAGATTTATGCCACAAGGTGCCATAGGAAGGCACTGGACATAGTAAAAGATCCATCGCATCCTGGTCACTGTCTCTTCGAGCTCTTGCCGTCGGGACGGAGATACAGGACGATGAAGACAAGAACGAGCCGTCTTAAGAACAGCTTCTTCTCCAGAGCGATCTCGGCCCTGAATGGGAAAGCCGGACTTTGAAAGTCATCTAATCTCCCTTGCTGTATTATACTGTATTGTTTAATTAGTGTTTTTATGGAGCAATCAAGTAATTTCATTGTCCCCGAAGGGGGCAATGACAATAAAGATGATATTATTATTATTATTATTATTATTAAAAGCCACTGCTATCATTTTGGTGAGCAGGCACGCCAACGAGGGGACGGCGGATGATTCTTTGCGGGGTGAATTCCATCAAGGTGTGTGCACACAGGTTCTCAGCGTCGGAAATGGCCAAATCACTCGTGGTCTCCTGTGTAGCTAATAAAAGGAAGAGAAATGATTTCATCAAGAAGAGCCATTTATTTCACAGGTCTGTGGGCAAGGGGGCTGGATATTGCTTCCCCTCCATGCTTGCCCTCCACCGAGAACGTTGCTTTTGCCGTGATGAATGCTGCCGCCTTCTGCGACGTTAAGAGTACGTCGTGTCCCTTCACAGCTGCTTGTCCCCTCTTCCCTAAGAAAACAAATGACAGCTCCCCTTAGTGTCATCCCCCCCCCCCCGCCATTCCTTTCTTTAAATGACTTTTCTCTTGGAGATTTATTGCAAGAGCTTTGCGAGAGATTTGTAGCAAGCAGTGCTCAGCCTGTAGCCTTACATCCTCAGTGCCACAGCCATAATTCTCCCAGAGTGGAATGATAGAAGATCACAATGGCTAATAATGTATTATGATGATACTGTCTGCGCAAGAAAGATTGTGTTCCGTTTTCAGCAGCTCATTTGGGTCGCACGGAACTTTTCCTCACCTCGCCGAAACAAATGGCGCTTTCCTGGCTGTGCAAGCAAGCCAAGTAAATTAAGCAACAGCAAATAAATTAAAATAAGGCAGCTATCCTGTCACTATCTGGCATGAGTTTGACTTTCACAAGGAGCTGCTCTGAGGAAGATGTGTGTGTGTTTATGTATATGTATATAGTTCCTGGTGCCTTAGATTCAATATGTCAGGATGATAGGCAGTGACAAATGTTTAGTGGCCTGTTCCAAATGAACCACATATAAAGATGTGTGTCTCTCCTGCTAGCTGAGGCCTTTGGAGGGGCTAAGTGAAGCCCAAATTGATGAAACAGGAACAGTGGCGTAGCGTGGGTTGTCAGCACCCGGGGCAAGGCAAGTAATTTGCGCCCCCCCCCCCCGCTGCACTGTCCCTCCCCCAGATAGTCCCTTGCTCTCTCTCCGCACCGCACCACACCGCATGCCTGGCACCCCCCCCCTCCACAGTGGGCGGCGACCCGGCGGCTCAGATCGGATTCGCACAGCCAGCACTGCAGTGAGAGAGAGTGAGTGAGCCAGGTAGGGGCAGAGAGCTGCGAGTGCGAGCGCGCCCCCCCCCCATGTTGCGCCCGGTGCGGCCGGCCCCCCCTGCACCCCCACGCTACGCCACTGAACAGGAACGCTGTGGAAGTAGAAGGAGACAAGTAACAGAAAGAAGCATCTCATCAGGACCAGCTAAGGGGCAGTGAAATTGTTCTAAGAGCCAGAGGAGGTGTGTTGACTTCCCAAGTCCTGCCCCTCATGTGTGACATGGAGAGCATCTTGTACATCGGCTTTAGATCCATTTCAGTCCGGTTTCCGTCCTGGTTTTGGGACCGAGATGGCTCTGGTTGCCCTAACAGCCGATCTCCGTAGACAGCTGGATCGAGGCAGGTCAGGACTGGTGATCCTTTTAGATTTGTCAGCAGCCTTTGACATGGTTGATCATGATCTTCTGGACCACCTCCTCGCAGACGTGGGGATACAGGGCATAGCCCGTAACTGGCTGTGCTCTTTTATCTCTGGTCGGGGACAGAGGGTGGCACTAGGGAGGGAAATGTCGTCGCGCCACTCCTTGGTGTGTGGAGTGCCGCAGGGCGCAATCCTCTCCCCAATGCTTTTTAACATCTTTATGCGCCCCCTTGCCCAGATTATCCGGAGCTTTGGGCTGGGCTGTCACCAATATGCTGATGACACTCAGCTCTATCTGCTGATGGATGGCCACACCGACTCGGCCACGAACACACTGACCACATGCTTGGAAGCTGTGGCTGGATGGTTTCGTGGGAGCCGACTGAAACTAAATCCTTCGAAGACAGAGGTCCTACGGCTGGGTCAGGATGGCATGGGGATGAGGGACCAACTCCCTTCTCTTGCGGGGGCCCAATTAGTGTCATTGCCTTCCGTTAAGAGTTTGGGTGTAATCCTTGACGCCTGCCTTTCCATGGAGGCGTAAGTTACAGCAACAGCCAAGGCGACATTTTTCCACCTACGCCACATCAAGCAGTTAGTCCCTTACCTTTCCCGTCCCGACCTGGCCACAGTGATCCATGTGACGGTCATCTCCAGGCTTGACTACTGTAATTCACTCTACGCGGGGCTGCCCTTGAATCTGTCCCAGAAACTCCAGTGGGTGCAGAATGCTGCAGCGAGACTCCTCACGGGGTCTCTGCCATGGGAGCATATTCACCCAGTGCTTTTCAAGCTGCACTGGCTCCCGGTGGAGTACAGGATCAGATTTAAGGTGCTGCTTTTGACCTTTAAAGCCCTTCACGGCCTAGGACCCTCGTACCTATGGGACCGCCTCTCCTGGTATGCCCCATGGAGAACCTCAAGGTCCATAAATAGCAACACCCTTGTGGTCCCGGGCCCTAAGGAAGTTAGATTGGCTTCAACCAGAACCAGAGCCTTTTCAACACTGGCTCCGGTCTGGTGGAACGCTCTGCCTCACGAGACCAGGGCCCTGCAGGATCTGATTTGATTTCTTTCCACCTGGCCTTTGGCTTGGAACCAATTTGATTCCCTCCCTCTCTTTCTTTTTTCTTTTCCTTCTCCTTCTGCGATGAGGCTACATTTTAATATTTTAATGTTTCAATATTTTAATGTTGTATTGTTTAATTTTGTTTTTAAGTTGTAATCATTTAACTTGTTTTTATTATTGCTTGTAAGCTGCTCTGAGCCCGGCCTTGGCTGGGGAGGGCGGGGTATAAATAAAAATGATTATTATTATTATTATTATTACTCTGTTCAGTTGGATTTCCTTCCACATGTGTCCCTAAGGGACATAGCTTAGTTTTGAGCCTCACACTCTGCATGGCGACATGTGGAGATTTGCGTAGTTGGCACATTGGCAGGGGTTCAGACTTAGCACTGAAATGACCACACAATTGAACATGGAGGTTATTTCTCCCTATATGAACCAGCCCAGACCTTGTGGTCTTCATCAGAGGCCCTTCTCCGGGAGCCCCACCCAAGACAGGTGCAGAGAGTGGCCACGTGAGAACAGGTCTTTATGGTGTGGTGGGAGACATGCCTGGTGCCATTCTTGTCAGTCTTTAGGCACCAGGTGAAGGCTTCTTTGTTTACCAAGACCTTTGGCAATAAAGACATCTGAAGGCAGCCAAGAGTGGTTGCAGCAACCCAGTCAGATGGGCACCATATAAAATTATTACTATTGTCTCCTATGGCTGTGCTCATCTTTTAGCAGAGTGGATAGGACATGTCCTTATTCATATTTTACTAAACATGCTTTTTATGTAATTGTATTGTTCATAGTTTTAACACACACACACACACACCGGTTTTTAAATTGGCTTTATTTGTTGTATTTTATCTTTTCAAGTGTCCTGATCCCCTGGCCTACCTAGCAGACAGCGTGCCAAGGCAAAGTTCCAAGTCCAAAAGCCAATCCATACAAGCCAAGTTCAAAGATCAGGAAACGCAGTCCAGGGTAAATCCAAGTACGCCAATATGGGAGTTCAGCAGTCAGGATACAGACCAGAGTCAATCTCGAAGTAGAAACCCATGACGGTCTGAGGAGAATCCCAGGTGAGGTCCCTCAACATGGGCAGTTGAATAGACAAAGTACCTCAGCTCTGCTGCCTTCTTATACTGTGTCTGTTGATTGCAGCTTCTGAGCTTGATGAGGCAGGTGCCCCAGCTGAGGAATCACATGCGTCCTTCCCCACTTGGAAAGCTAGTGAACTAGGCTCTGCTTCCTGGAGTGCCTCACCCACTGGTCTTAGGTGCATTGGGACACTGTGACGGAAACCAGAGCACACGGAAACGCCGTTTACCTTCCCGCACAGTGGTACCTATTTATCTACTTGCACTGGTGTGCTTTTGAACTGCTAGGTTGGCAGGAGCTGGGACAGAGCAATGGGAGCTAACCCCATCGAGGGGATTTGAACAGCCAACCTTCTGATCGACAAGCCCAAGAGGCTTGTGGTTTAGACCACAGCGCCACCTGTGTCCCTTGTATTCTTCAATTAGTATTTGATTGCTCCTTGCGCCTGCTTTCTGCTAGGCCCTTTAGTTCTCACTTGCTCTTTGTCCCTGACTACTGGTTTACCTGTGGCTCCTGGGTACTTATTTATTAAAGTATCTAATGCAAATGGTGTGGTATTAAACAGATAATCAACCTATAAAGGTAAAGGTACCCCTGACCGTTAGGCCCAGTCGCAAATGACTCTGGGGTTGCACGCTCATCTCGCTTTATAGGCCAAGGGAGCCGGTGTTTGTCTGCAGACAGCAGACATGGTCATGTGGCCAGCATGACTAAGCCGCTTCTGGCGAACCAGAGCAGTGCATGGAAATGCCGGTTACCTTCCCGCCGTTGTTTTCAAAAAACAGAAGGAGCACCATCTCCTTCTGAAGATTGGTGCCCATCTTCAGACTATTATTCAAGATATAGCACAAAATATATGAGGATTTGCTGCTTTCCCTGCCCCCTGTTCACCATATTCTGCTTTCTTGAATAAAAATAGTTGGGAAGTTGTTGAGAGCACAGTAGGAGGGTGAGATCCTTTCTCCTGCCCACATATACAATGCTTATCAAACATGAAAGGTACTTTATATCATTCCAGAGTTGGGTCTCTCTGGCTTGTTGGCACATCATCTCTGCACCCGGTGAAACCTAACCAGTTATTTAGTGGCAAGTGAAAACCAATGGGAAAGGATAAAACCACTGATCTTTAGGCAGATCAGATTAGGGTAAGTGAAAGCCAATGGCAACGACCTAATTTTAGCAAAAAAAAAATCACTACTTAACCACGCCATAATAGCGATATTTGTGCTACCAGTGTATTAGCATCACACAGATGGCAAGACACTTCAGTTGCATACCTTCTGTTGACAGTGTTATGAGCACCTACGTTTTAAGAGAAGCTCTGTGTCTCCTGAAAAGGTGTCAGGGCTGATTCCAAAGAGGTGAAGACACTTGCTATTAGCATCTAAGGTTTCTTCTGCCATCATGATTCATTCCTCACATGCAAATCTGTTCTATTTAGGATGACTGCAAAATGATTCTATCATCCTGTCATCTGGCTTCTCTGTGCTTCCGATTGGTCTGTATTTATAGAATGGCTATAATAATACAAGTCTTGTCTTCTCGTTCTGATAGTGCGTTTCGGGTAAGTTTGACTGAGTTATCCTGCCACTGAGCCAGGTTAACGACTTGTCCTGTATTCAGACTGTGAACTCACAGGCCATGGAGTATCTCCTGAGCTAACCAGCAGCAAGAAGCGGCTATCGGGGTGGGATCAGGTGCTTCAGAGAACCTGCAGGAATTCTGAGAGAAAGAGGGTGCTGCTTTGGTGCTGTCCAGAACCCTACTGAGGTCTTTTTTTCATTAAGTTTATTATTACATTTTGGGGGCGCAGGTGACGCTGTGGTCTAAACCACAGAGCCTAGGGCTTGCCGATCAGAAGGTCGGCGGTTCGAATCCCTGCGATGGGATGAGCTCCCATTGCTCAGACCCTGCTCCTGCCCACCTAGCAGTTCAAAAGCACGTCAAAGTGCAAGTAGATAAATAGGTACCGCTCCGGTGGGAAGGTAAACGGTGTTTCCATGCACTGCTCTGGTTCGCCAGAAGCAGCTTAGTCATGCTGGCCACATGACCCGGAAGCTGTATGCTGGCTCCCTCAGCCAGTAAAGCGAGATGTGGGCCACAACCCCAGAGTCGTCCGCAACTGGACTTAACGGTCAGGGGTCCCTTTAACTTTACCATTACTATTACATTTACACACCACGTTTCCTTCAAGTCACTCAGGGTGGTTTATGTGATTCTCCCTTCTCCATCTGATCTTCACAATAATCCTGCAGGATAGGCTGGGCTGAAGGACAGTGGCTGGCCCAATAAGTCATCCAATTTGAACCCTGGCCTCCCAGGTTTTCTAGTCCACCACTCTAACCACTCACACCACATTGGTTCTTGAGTAGTAGCCCCTGCCTCATTAGTATTCTAGTTCCAGCCTTCAGTTGCTTGCTTCTGTTGTTTCTCTTTTTCTATTAATACATCTGTACGTATACAAAATGTAAGGATACAGCATAGAAATAAAGAGAGAAACCTGTGTTCTTCCTCCACAGTGCTATTGAAGAAGACAAGTGTGAGGGTTAAGAACCAGGTAAAAAGAGTGTTGTCAAAGACAGGTGACTCAGCTACATTAGCCATGTTACAATGGTATAACTATGTTATAAACATGCGACACCAGATGGTGCTGTAGAGTACAAAACTTTGTCTATGCGATTTTACATAGTTTTCCCCCTTTTGTTATAACAATTTAATTTATGACTTATTTATAGTGGGGTTTTTCCTGTGTATAGATCCTGCCAGAGCAGACAGAGGCAAGATATTGCTCACCAGCCTGCACCAAAAGAAAGTACGGTGGTACCTCGGGTTACATACGCTTCAGGTTACAGATTCCGCTAACCCAGAAATAGTGCTTCAGGTTAAGAACTTTGCTTCAGGATGAGAACAGAAATCGTGCTCTGGCGGCGCGGCGGCAGCGGGAGGCCCCATTAGCTAAAGTGGTGCTTCAGGTTAAGAACAGTTTCAGGTTAAGTACGGACCTCCAGAACGAATTAAGTACTTAACCCGAGGTACCACTGTGTCTTACAAGTTCCAACAAGTCATACTTGCATGGATACATGAGACAAAGTGATTGTTTGTTCATATGTGTTGTGGAAGTTCACCAAACAGTGATAAAGTCCTGAGGATCCACCCCACCTTGTAAAGCTTTCAGATGATGAGAGAAGCATGCCACACCCTCTGCCACCACAGGGAGCCTCTGCTGCTGCAGCGAAGTGTGGCACAATCTCCGCTGCTGCAGGAAGGTATGGCAGTCCCCACCACAACAAGGCCCTCCGTCGCTGCAGATATATAGCGATATAACGAGATACCATATTTAGCTGGCGATATATCGTGATGATGAAAACCAGATATCACGCAGCCCTAGTAGGGAGTAAACTCCACTGACTGCAGTGGAACTTACTGCTTAGTAAACATGTCTAGGATTCCCTCATGATGCCCTACAGACTGCTTTGCCTGGCGACAGGCTCAGAGAATGCCGGATCCCTGAGAGAGATTTATCGTGAGCTGCATTTTTATAGACTTCTACCAATTTAGAGTCAATTTCTAAGGTGTCTGTCACAAGAAGACTATTTACTAGAGCCGTCAATCAATTAAAGAATGTTTTAATTAGTTGATCAATTAATCAGCTACAAGGCAATCAACAGATCTATATAAATCTGCATATTACTGGATGCTAAATATACAGTAAATGCCTTTTCAGAAGGGTGTTGGACATTAAGGAGACATTTGTCAGTTTCTGAGTTATGGCTTGGTGGCTTACTGTAATAAAAAAGAGTGATAATTATTTATTACATTGTGAATGATCTCATACTTCTTTCTGCACTATAAATGTAGTGTCATTTATATAACATATTTACTCTCATGGCTTTCCCTAAAGGATACTGGGAACTGCTGTTTGGTGTGAGTGCTGAGAATTCTGTTAATGCTCCCTAGCTTTTCTCACAATACAAGTTTATAGGATTCGTTAGACAGAGCAAACTCAAAGAGCAGAGAGTTTGAGGCTGCTGTTCCGTGTCCACTTATTTGAGAATAAGTCCCAGTGAATTCGAGACTTCCTTCTGAGTTGACATGTGTAGGGATGTCCTAAGCTTGTTGCGTAGATGTGCCCAAATGGCTTATTCTCATACAGTCTAATCTTGACTATTATGCCTCTCACTTGCAGACCAATCTTATACATATTTGCTCAGAAGTAAGTCTCACTGTGTTCAGTGGGACTTTTTCCCACCCTTAATCTATTCTGAAACAATGCCTATCACATGCCGCCACTGCTCAGTCAAACAGCTTTAAGGGGAAGGGTAGTGGATGGTGGGTAGGGAAAGAAAACTTTGGAAGTTTTCTCTGGTTCAGATTTTAAATCTGTGTTTGATAAGAATTCTGGTGCTGTATTTATTTAGTGAGAGTTACATACTGCTTAATCAACGAAAGCATGGCTTTGGGATTCATGTAGAAAGGCAAGGATAATGCAGGTGAAGATCTGAGCATTTGTAATTTCAGAATTGCTTTTCCCTCATGTTTGACACACTGTAGGGGGACATGTTATACAGAGAAGATTTCTCATTACCTGTTTTCATGCTTTGGAGTCAACATGGGTTGACCCTCTCAATAGGTCTTGTAAAATATTGCATGTGCCCATATTGTTCCTCATTGCAAATGCAATCCACTTTTTCTAATATTTTTCAGCAGGTGGAGAGTGGTGATCTGGATATTTGCTGAGAAATCCACAAAGCTGCTTCATGCGTGCACACATGCACCGAAACAGTGACAATTTAAACATGTAAAACCAGTAAGTGTATACACCATACATGTAAAGCACATAACACCCTCCCCACAGAACCCTAGGAAGTATAGTTTGTTAAGGCAGCTGGGACCTGTCACTCTGTGAAGGGTAAATGACAGTTTCCAGGATTCTTGTGAGGGGGGAGGGGAAGCAATGTGCTTTAAATGCAGGGTGTGCATTCATTTTAAACCTCTCCGAAGGTGCAAACTCTCTGCTCTTTAAGTTTGGAATAAACTTAAAGCTTTTTCTTGGCAATAATTGTGACGAGAAGCGCCCCCCCCAAAGAATAGCTGATCTGTTACAGCTTTAATACCACGATTGCTCTCCGTTGACTTAAATTAACCACGATCCTTGCTCACTGTTTTTTTAGCTTTAAAACCACGATCGCTGCCTTTTGAATTAAAAATGAGCAACTCCCCCCAAAAATTCACTGGGTTCTCATGAGCTGTGCCTCTGCGTCCACCCACCCCGGATTCCCTCTCGCTCCCCTGCTCCTTTCCCAACCCGTCCGCCATAGGAGAGACGCAAAGGTCACCACGCAACCGAAGGGTACAGGGAAATGATATTCCTATGAATATCATTCAGGAACAGGAAAAAGGAGTGCAAGGCGCTTTCCCAAGGTCACGCAGGCATTATATCAGGAAATTAAAGCAACAACAACAACAAGAGCCGTTGTTGTCCCAAGCCGGCGCGCTGCTAAATACTTCGCTCCACTCTCTCCCGCTCCTGCAAAAAAGAAAAAAAAAGCAG
Source organism: Podarcis tiliguerta (assembly GCF_965153285.1). Lineage (NCBI taxonomy): Eukaryota > Metazoa > Chordata > Lepidosauria > Squamata > Lacertidae > Podarcis > Podarcis tiliguerta. Next base: position 12,075,830 of record NC_139550.1, read on the forward strand.
GAGGTGCGTCAAGCGAAACAGAAGAAAAAGAGAGAAAAAGAGAAAGCAAGCAATAATGACTCGCCGGAAGTGAGCCGGGCACGTTTAGCGGACGGGACACCCCCGCCGCGCTCGCCGCCTGCCCGCTCTTCATAACGTTCCATTGCGGCGCTATAGTATAGCCCTTCCCGTTGCCCGCAGTAAGCGCTCTTGTGCCTCCTCGCAATTGGGCTCGGCTCTCCCCCGCATCCCCGGGGCGGAGAGTTCCGAGGCTGTTTCTAGGTCGCGGGGCTTCTGCCTGGTTGGTTGGTTTGGTTGGCTGGCGAAGGCGGCCGCCTGCTGTTGTGTTGTTGCTGCTGCTGCTTCTCCTCCCTCCTTCCCTCCCTCCTCAGCTCGCGCCAAGCCCCGCCCCCAGGAGCGCCGCGCGACGCTGCCGCCGGGATGCGGGAGGAGGAGGAGGAGAAGGAGGAAGAGGAGGAGGGATGCTGAGGAGCTAAGGAGCCGCCTCGGCGAAGGGATCCTCCGGGGCGCCGCTGCGGACAAGCGGGCGGGCGAGCCCTCGGGGCGGCGGCAGGCGGCGGAGGAGCCAGCAGCCCAGCTCCCCCCCTCCCCGCTTCTCTCCCGCTCCCTCCTCCGCCCTTTCCCCGCCGCCTTGCCGCCGCTCCCCCTGCCGCCGCCGTCGCCCTGGGGCCGGGCGGGCGGCCGGGGAATCGCGGCGCTTGGATGCCGGGAGCCCGCGGCAGAGACCCAGCCCCGAGCCCGCCATGGGCTGCTGCGGGAGCGCCGCCTCTCAGGTGAGTCAGGAGGGGAGGCGAAGGCAGGAACCCCCCCCCCCGGTCCTTAACAGCACCCCTGTCCCCCGTATCAAGAGCAAATAGAAGCTCCTCCACCTTTTATTTTATTTTATTCTAGGTTCTTAGTCTTGCCCTGCCCGCGCTTCTCTTCCATCCCCTTCCCATTTGCGTCAATTCTTCAACACCCCCCCCCCCTTTTCCCAGTTTACACCTTGGCATGTTTATATTTATCTAGATTATATATATATATTTTTACACCCTCAACCCCCTCATTTCTCCTCCTTTTCTTCCTGGAGATTCTGGAGTAGGTTGGCATAAACTTATGCAACCGAAATGGAATAGGATTTTGGTTTTTTTTCAGGGGGGGGGGGGAGAAGCCTCTTAAACCCCATCATCTACTGTCACCCACGCCTGCTCCGAAAGGGCTCTCCGGTTGCAACCCCGGTGTGTCATAATCTAGCAGTTGGATTGTCTCTGCCGCTGCTGCCACCCTCCAGTCACGACCATTGGCATTAATTTATAAATAATATCAGTTGGGGGGGGGGGAGGGAGCCTTTAAAAGTGCCCGAAGCAAAGGAGAGGCGAAACGGACAGCGCACGTTAAGGGGAAGGGAACAGAATCAAAAGCAGTGTTGCAAATGCATCCCTCCTGCAGCTGCTTGTTTTCAAGTGTTTCTTTATCAGGAGGAATGAGCATAAGCAATTCCTCCCCGGCTCCAATCGCTCAACGGATGCCTGTCTCACCTTTTGTTTTTGCTGCCTTGGTATCTCTGCATTTCTCCTTTCGTTGAGTCCGTATGAACTTTCGTTGACCCATTGCTGCATACGTGGACCCTTTGGATTGTGGTGTGGTGTTTCTTAGGAGCATAGGAAGCTGCCTTATTCACTGAGTCAGACCATTGGTTCACCCGGCAGAGAATTTGTCTACACTGACTGGCAGTGGCTTTGCCAGAGTTCCAGGCAAAGATGCTCTCCCAGTCCTACTTGAAGATGCAAAGGATAGAACCAGGAGCCTTCTGCATGCAAGGCAGATGCTTCGCCACTGAGCTACATGCCTTCCCCTTTGCCCTGTAAGGAACCCTGTCGTTGTAATGTCTCTTTCCAAGTCACCTCTTTCATAAGCAGCCTTCCTAAGCGTTAGCCTTCTTGCTAAACTGTGCACAGCCTTGTTGCACACTGCCAGACACACTCAAAGAGTGCCTTTTCTCCCATCCTATCCCATCCCCATCTGCTTACTTTAATAAGAAGAGCCCTTCTGGATCAGGCCAAAGGCCCATCTAGTCCAGCATCCTGTTCTCACAGGGACCAGTGAGTGCAACTGTGCGCTTCTCGCTTGTGACCCCAAGCAGCTGGCAGAGGCAACAGCAGAGGCAGAACATAGCTATTGTGGCTGGTAGCCACTGACAGCTGCATCCTCTGTAAGAGTATGTCCTTTGCCTCACTCTCTGCAGCAGTGCCTGTATATTTTGAAATAATCCACACTGCTGTATCCTTGCCATTTTTTATCTTTCTTCATCTACTTTGTGCCCCCCCACCCCAGTTCCATCCCCTCATTATACCACTTGTGCTTGCTTTAACAACCCACATTGCTTATCCATCCTTCATGAGAAGTATGCTGCACCCTGCTGTTTATTTCATCTAGATCCTGCCCTTCGTCCAAGTGTTATCCTGTTTTAGCCTTGCAATCTTTTGAGGTAGGCTCCACTGAACTATAACGAATTGTCCAAAGCCAAGCAGAATTCCCCACATCCAGGTACAGCCCTCTAACCACTATACCATATTCCTTTAATCCAACAGGACTTTTGTTGTCTATTGGCACTCTCTGAGGGAGGCACTCAAGACCTCTTCACATGGACTAATTATCGCTTAAGTTTTAAGACATTTTGATTTTTCTACATGGAACCTTGGTGGTAAAAGGGTGGATTACTTACACAGCATGTTCAAAACTGGTGCTAGTAATTGTGAAGATAGCATTGTGAGGACAGCATTAGAGAGGTGCCAGTAACTTTTCCAGGTGGAATATTCATAAGGATAACAGATGAACTTGTAGATACGTTCTCCGTTCTTGAAGGATGGGTATGAAGTCTTCATTGTCTAATGATAGGCAAGGCTAATTTCTTACAGTTCTGTTCAGATTATTTTCTGTCTTTTTTGTGCCTGTATGAATAAGAGGCAATTTGTCAGTGTATTGTATTCTATCTCTCCCACTATCCATACTCATCTATTCCTTCTGTAGAATGCCATCTTTCTCTAGGCCCTCTGGAGAGGGACTTCAGTAGCCAATGACGAAACTGACATGAATACTGTATAATGGCAGCATCTTTGTGAATAAGCGTGGGAACTTAGGTCTGCTGTTGGAATATATATACTACAAACATAATGTACCTGTTACAATGCACAGCACCCAAACTGTGATAAAGCAGCATTGTGATGACTATCATTTTCTGATCCCTGCACTGATCCATTCGATACATATTTAGTCATGCATATTTTTTTTATGTTCAGAAAAGTTATTGAGGTTTGAACCCAAGTGGTTTGGGTTTTCTTTTTCTTTTTTCAGTCCAAGTAACATACATAGAGGGGCTTCTGGTTTTCTGCCCATTCTCTTTTCCTTCTCTTAGGTAAAGGGTAAAGGGACCCCTGACCATTAGGTCCAGTCGTGACCGACTCTGGGGTTGTGGTGCTCATCTCGCTTTATTGGCCGAGGGAGCCGGCATACAGCTTCCGGGTCAGCATGACTAAGCTGCTTCTGGCGAACAAGAGCAGTGCACGGAAATGCCGTTTTCCTTCCCGCCGGAGCGGTACCTATTTATCTACTTGCACTTTGATGGGCTTTCGAACTGCTAGGTGGGCAGGAGCAGGGACCGAGCAACGGGAGCTCACCCCGTCGCAGGGATGAGAACCGCCAACCTTCTGATCAGCAAGCCCTAGGCTCTGTTGTTTTACCCACAGTGCCACCTGAGTCTTTCCTTCTCTTGGCTTTAGCCAATTTTTATTTGCCATGGCTATATTGTCGTCCTATTAGATTCAAGCCGTAGTAAATATCCCCTTCCCTTAATGGTTCCCTTCCTTTTCATAATGTCAGTGAGCATATTTTTGCCTTCTCTCATACCATGTAGTGTGATTCACTTCTCTGAACCTTCTAAAACTCTCTGCTTGGTTGGCATCCATTATGCAGTGTGTCTGCTCTGTGATTATGAGACCGTGTGCCCCTGTGATTTGGATTGATCAGCAGATGGCCCTGCATTGTGACAGCAGGCACTGGATCACTCAATGGCTTTTTGGTTCCATTCAGCTCCATAATTCCATATTTTTGAATCAACAGTGTTGAAAAACAAACATGTATTCGTTGAGTAAGTTTGAACAAATTAACTTTCCTGATGGTGGCTTAATACTAGCAACTCAGGTTGTTCAGTTTGCTCCTTGCTTCTTATTGTTACATGTTCTTTACATGATATACACAGTTTTTCAACATTTGGGGTTTTCTTTTTCTGTCTGGCTTTCTCCTCAGGTTGAATCTGCTGTGTGCCTCATGGCCTGTTGGTATCTGTCTCTGCTATCAAATTGCTAGATTACCCCCTTTTCTAATTTTGACCATTACAATATTCTTGTGCGTTTTGCCTCTGCTGCTTTGTGGAAGTAGTATTTCCAATTATGCTTGTTTGCAAATGATTGCTCTGCTCATAACCTTGTTATTCAAGTCTTTCTTCTTGTCTCAAAGGCTCTTTCTTTTCTTTATGTTCTTTTCCTTTGCCTTCCCATAATAGTAGTTAAAAACAACAGCCTACACTCAAATTTATTTCCTTACTCTGAATTTATTGATCTTTGCTCAACTACCCTTTAAAAACATAAACTATGGTTGAATTTAATCTGCTGTAGGAGAAGGCAAGAAACCTTGTCATTAATATTTGCTTACCCATCTAATTTTCCTTATCCTTTCATCCTTTTCTGCCGTACTTTGTTCTGCTTTGTTATCCTTGCAGTACAAGTATTTTTTTTGGCTTTCTTAAGATATAAGAACATACTTGGTTTTTCCTGCTACCTTAGATCATGTTTGCTAATGTTTTTCAGGCAGCTTAAGTTGGGAATCCTCTTCCATGGATCCAAACCACTGATTTGCTCCACTAGCAAGGGTTTGAACGTGGTGGAAGTATCCCTTTGTAGGCAGGGAGGTATCACGGTCAGTAGTCAGCATACTCTCCCAAAATGGGGCAGTTTGGGGTGAGGAAGGGGTAGAACCTGGCCCACCAACAATCTGTCGAGTCTTAAGCCAGTCCAGCTACTTATCTGATCCAGATCTGTCTTCTGTGCCATTCTGGAGCTGGTTCCTCTCCCTCACCTTCCATCCTTGGCGGCATGAGCAGCAGATCTTCACATTGGCGGTGGCTCCAGGGCTCCATTCAGACCCCCGTTCCTCAGGCAGGCGTTGGGATTGTCCCCTTAATCTTTTCCATTGAAATTCTTGTATGAAATCTCCATTTTGCTCAAGTTTGCTTGCTGTCGTCCTGACCTTTTTCTGGTCTGCAAGGCACATTCTACAAGGAGTTGGTCATGCCTTGTAGGATCCTTGTACAGTGGTACCTCGGGTTACATACGCTTCAGGTTACATACGCTTCAGGTTACAGACTCCGCTAACCCAGAAATAGTGCTTCAGGTTAAGAACTTTGCTTCAGGATGAGAACAGAAATCGTGCTCCGGCAGCGGGAGGCCCCATTAGCTAAAGTGGTGCTTCAGGTTAAGAACAGTTTCAGGTTAAGAACAGACCTCTGGAACGAATTAAGTACTTAACCCGAGGTACCACTGTAATCTCTTCCCAAAAAGGCACCCCTGTTGCAACAAAGTATTGTGCAACCTTAAAGACCCAACAAATATAGTATGGCATAAGCTTTGGTGGGCAAGAGGCCACTTCATCAGACACATGAAGTGATGATACACTTCATCAGATCCTGAGTTCCAGGTATCTAAGTGTGTGGCGTTGTCACCTTTTGTGGTTGTGGTCATTCTGTGATTCTATGCAAACAGTTGTTGATAACAGACATCCTGTGGCAATTCTGCAGCGGACCCAGATGCCAACTCTACCCCTAGGTCTACTCTGGCAACTTTATTACAGGCCTTAAAAATGTCGTCCACAAAGGGCTGCCAGCAATGCTTTGCACATTCTACATAGCACAAACAGGCCACAAATGGGCACAGATCTAGTGTGACAGTATTATAAAAACCAGCAGAAGGACATTTCATCCTCCCAGGATACTTTGTAAATGACCTTAAAATGGCCACACTTGAAAAAATAGGAACTTCAAAGGGAGGCTGCGCTGTGCAAGTGCTGAATTGCGGTGTGGCAAGAAGTCCAGGGCTGTCAGCTGAGGACTGAATGGAGACAAAGGATTTTTATAACATATGTTAAGTGTCCAGGATGCATCAGTAACTCTTTGTGAATTATCACAGTTAATTATCCTAGCCTGGGAGAAAAGCAGGGTATAAATACATTTTAAAAATAGGTAAAAATAAATAAATTATATAATTATGTGCACTTTTCTGCATTTCGTTTTTCTCTGACCTCTGTCTATAATCTTTCCTGCAAACTATGCATATATATTCTGGTAGCTCAGGATACATTTCAATGTACTACACGAAAAGCTTATAACCATATGATAAATACATTAAATCTTCAAGGTGCTGCAAGATGCTTTGTTGGTTAGTCTTACGCCTTTTAGCCACTGCTTTTTTTTTATAAAAAAAAAACAACAACTTACTTCCAGTGATAGAAACTCAGATATACAGTGCTACCACGGGTTAAGTACTTAATTCGTTCCGGAGGTCCGTTCCTAACCTGAAACTGTTCTTAACCTGAAGCACCACTTTAGCTAACGGGGCCTCCTGCTGCCGCCACGCCGCCAGAGCACGATTTCTGTTCTCATCCTGAAGCAAAGTTCTTAACCTGAAGCACTATTTCTGGGTTAGCGGAGTCTGTAACCTGAAGCGTATGTAACCCGAGGTACCACTGTATAAGCTGGGCGCCAAGTGACTCCTTAAACCAGGGTTACAGCCGCCAAAATGGAATGCCTGGTTGAGATTTTTGGGCCAGGCAGCTCGAAAGTCGTATTTTTCAATATGACTTTTTGGTTCCTGACATTCGTTCTGATTGTGCAGATAAAATATAATGGATAGAATTCTGCAGGACGTGTTTCTTGTGTGTGAAAACAGTCAAGATTCAAGGATCCCCAGGCATGTACCTCCAGATGGTGGAGTCTTCAGGCACCATCCTGGCACCCAGGCATCTTCACTTGGTCTCAAGTGGCTGATAGCCAGGTGCAAAATGCGCCTGGCAAATTTTGAATGCTGCCTCCTTCTGAAGTTTTAAATATTTTTTTCCCCTCCTTACTGATGATTTTCCAGTCATGCCTAGCAATATGGCTTTTTATTTTATAATGCAATCTTTCCTCCGGTGTTCTCATTAAATGTGAAATTCACTTCTCCAGTAAAGATGGAGTTCTACCACTGTACCTACCCTTAGAGCTTCTTCCAAAATGCATCTGGACTTTCCCTTCGCAACACCGCTTAATTGCCTCATCTGTTCTATTTCTGCAGTCTCTGGACAGGAACACAGGGCTTAGGAGTGTGTTTGAAGGAAGAACTCACAGGTCTAGTTGTGGCTGCAATTGTACTTTGGTGCACACAATTGCTGTGAAGTCTTCATACTGGGAATGTCAAGGCTGTTCCAAGCAACTCTGCCCTTAGAGAACTATCGGGTGGGTGCTTCCACTTTGTAAGGGCTGTTCAGGGAGGCTGAATGTTGGTCTCCCAGATACTGGATAGATTAGCCAGTTGGTCCAGCCAGAATAGAGTTAGAATTTTTGTCTAATTACTACCAGTCACTTCTCAGGCAGGACTCACCTGTTGGGCCACTGCCATTCTCAGTGAAAGCCGTGGTACAAAACGTCAGTTTCTATACGGCAGTTGCAAAGAATCGTTCACCTAACAAAGACTCTGTGTGCATGCTTGGAGATGCTTAGTTCTAATGCTTGGGTGTTTGCAACCTTTGTAGGGTTTCCTGTTGAACAGGACTCTCACCATGCCCATTAAATTTGTTTTTGGGATGAGGGGCCTCCAGGTAGTCTATAAAGGTTCTGAGGGCTACTCATCTTCTAAAGAAAGTAGTGGGAGTTTTGTGGTACTGAACTTAATTCTCCGGTTTTTTTTTCATCCAGAGGTCAGTTTAAGATTTTGACTGGGGAAAATGGCATAGAAATGTGGAACTAGTAGTATACCTATAATTTGTCAGTGTCTAGACAGTATAGCAGGGACGCGGGTGGCGCTGTGGGTTAAACCACAGAGCCTAGGACTTGCCGATCAGAAGGTCGGCGGTTCGAATCCCTGTGACGGGGTGAGCTCCCGTTGCTCTGTCCCAGCTCCTGCCCACCTAACAGTTCGAAAGCGCGTCAAAGTGCAAGTAGATAAATAGGTACTGCTCTGTCGGGAAGGTAAACTGTGTTTCCGTGTGCTGTTCTGGTTCGCCAGAAGCGGCTTAGTCATGCTGGCCTCATGACCTGGAATCTGTACGCCGGCTCCCTCGGCCAATAAAGCAAGATGAGCGCCGCAACCCCAGAGTTGGTCACAACTGGACCTAATGGCCAGAGGTCCCTTTACCTTTAGACAGTATAGCAGGTACTGTATTAATCTAAAATTTGAACAAATTATTTATTTACTTAATAAAAGAGAGTCTAGGTATATCTACATACCGGTAGATATTGAATTGGTATTCTGTTCCAGCATGTTACAAGGCTATTTAGACTTGGACTAGAAGGCTTTGTTCTTAGAGCTTCATTGCCTGAGCTGTGTGGTGGAGTTGGCTGATGAGATCTAATCCATCCCCGCCCCCCAGCTGTGTTCCTGGGAATCCTGGAGTTCGTCAGCTTTCCCGAAGGTTAGTTTGCCTGCCTCTACAGATCTTCCCCAGCAATACATAGCAGCAGGGAATTATTGGGCATGTCTCTGCCTGTTTAGGGCAGTGGTGAGGCTCCGCAGGCCTGGCTGATGTCCCAAATAAACTGGAAATATGCTTTAGAATGCATGTCTGGATTCTCTGCAACCCACAGGGATTTGTAGCTGGACGGATAGAGATCAATAGGGTTCTTCCCTGAGGGTATAAAGCTTGAAAATCGTGGATCTGTTGTTTGACTCTTATAATGAAAGTTGGAATACCTCAAACCTTTCTTAATGGGAAATTAAGACAAAATAAGAACGTGTGCAGGCAGTACAACTCTACGTAGGGTACATGAGTCTTCTGCTCTAGGTGGTAACAACTGAAATGTGAAACTTGAGACTAAATAAGTGTGAGGGCAGGGGTGTAGTAAGCGGGGGAAGGGGGGGCCGTGGCCCTGGGTGCACAATTTTGAGGGGGCGCGAACCAGGCACCCCCATTCAGGGATCCCTGTCCTGGCCCTCCTGCCAGTGGAGGGTGTCTAGTCTAGTCCTTCAGTGAAGAAGACAGTATGGAGAGAGCAAAACCTTCTCCCTTTTCCCTGTTCCTCTTATCTGTGCTCCACTGCTTTAAGTATCTTTCTCCTAGTTTCGCTCATCCTGGAAATGTGGCAGGATGGGAGGAAAGTGCTTTTTAAGTAACCGAGCACAGCATGGTAGGGCAGGGGGCATGTTTTACTTTCCTCCCCCAGCATGTTCCTTACTTCATGTGTGAATAGGCCAGACAACTAGATGGCTGCCCCGTCACATCTAGCTTAGCTCCAAAACTCTCTGCCTTCTTTGTAATGAAACAGTTGTGGCAATAGAAGATAATTGAAGAAGATGTTAATGGCTTAAAGTAGTCTGACAGTTTTTCTTAAGACTGTTAGCACCATGCCAATCACGATGGCTTCAGGGCACTATCTCTGTCCACAGAATGGTACCATCTGCTGATCAACTTCCCTGATGGATATAAATGCCACAGCAACCAGCCGAACCTCTTTCATGTGGCCTGTTCAGGGTGGAGCGTTGAACTTTGAAAATAATTCTCCAACCATCTATTTAATTTTTGAATTAATGTGTAAGCCTTCATAGGATACATAATACACCTTTTAGGAGGAAATGCTCGGAGGGGAAATAGGTAATTGGGTGTCATGCAAGGGGAAATTATTTGTCTTTGGTTTTATCTGATTAAGATGTCCTGAAGGTGAAACTGGCTGTGAGAGCTTTGCAAATCTCCTTTTTAGTAAGTAAAAATATTAGACATGTGCACCCAAGTGCAAAAAACAACGGGAAGATTGCAACTCTTGGGATTCTTATTGATAAACAGTAATATTAAATTCAGTTATGGGGCGCTGAAGAATGCCACGTAGTTGAGCTATAAAATGCGACTGTAAAATATAAGTGACGGCGTGCTTGGAACGCTTAAGAAAATGGACTTACAGTAAACAAAGAAATCTTCCATTATTATGCTGCCAGCAACTGGTTCTGTAAATTAATGCTATTATCATGTGTAAACTGACCCCATAATTGTTGGGGAGTACCTGGGATATGAAGTGGTTCAGTTTTTCTAGCAATTTTTACAAATAGTTTGTATGGCTGATGAGGTCCACATCAACCTCATTGGTTGGGGTGGTTAAATAGGTAAGACAGTGTACATTTCCCCATTTGTGAAATGACCCAAGTTTCTGCTCCAAGGACTGGCCAAAGCACAAAATTATCTTATTAAATTAGAAAGCTGGGCTGCTAAAATAGTGATCAATCAGGATAAATTGAATGTGCATATATTTAATTGTTCACTCGCAACAATCACAGAGGTATATCTAAAGAAACTGTGAGACGGAAATGTTTGAAGGAACATCATACAGTTACAGTCATCAGATCACAAGCAGCTGCAGCTAAACATTCTGCGGTAAATCCAGGTTTGTTCCCCCAGATGGAGAATAACTGGTGAAGCCGAATCATAATAAGTAGGATCGAGAAGTTATTGAGTGAATAACACAACAGGCTAATCAGTTTTAGATTGCATTAATAGAAGTAACGGGTCTAAGATTTAGGATACACTATTCCTGATTTATATAGCATTGATTCCAAAACTTGACTGGATCAAATGTAAGCATCTTACTTTGTTCTCAAAACTCTAGAAAGAAAGATTTGACACTTTAAACATATTCCAGGAAAAGACAGAACAATGGCAGAGAAAGCTGAAGGAACTACCATAAGTATGTTTAACTGAGAGTAGACGAGATAATAGCTTGACAGTTCTCAGGTATTGAAAAAAGTGTGTCAGGAGTTTGCACTATCTAGTGATGACAGCAAGAATTGTTCTTCAGGACGGCTTTGTCCTGTCTACCTTGAGTTGTAAGCATTTTGGTCAGGGGCCAGGATATTTCTCTGCTCTTTAATGAGCATGATGAGCATTAAATAAATAGTATGGACTTATGGAGCGAAAAATACAGTATTTTTGAGTAACCATGTATAGGATTGCACGGCTAGTGCTTTATTGCAGATTAGTTAGCCTCTTAGAATCATAAAATCTTAGAGTTGGAAGGGACCCAAGGGTCATCTAGTCCAACCCCCTGCAATGCAGGAATCTCAGCTAAAGCATCCAGGACAGAGATGGCCATCCAACCTCTGCTTAAAAACTCCAAGGAAGAAGAATCCACAACCTCCCAAGGGAGATTATTCCACTGTCGAACAGCTCTTACTGTCAGAAAGCTATTTCGTATGTCTAGTTGGAAACTCCTTTCCCGCAATTTGAAGTCATTGGTTCGAGTCCTACCGTCCAGAGCAGGAGAAAACAAGCTTGTTCTATCCTCCATTTGACAGCCCTTCGGATATCATATCTCCTTTCACTCACCTCTTGAGCCATTTATAGTGGTCATGTTATGACCATAAAGCCACAGTCATTTGAAACAGAAAATACAAGAACTACGTGTCTTATTTTAGTTGAAGTTCCATGTAATGTCTAAAACTGTCACCATGACACACTTCACACTACCAGTCTCAGGTAGCAGAAATAACAAAATGTTCCCTGAATTAAAAGTTCACAGCCTGCTTCTAAAATTGTCAGGTTTTATTCAGCATTCTCTTCCCATTGACAAATCAGTTCAAAGACTCTGCTGAAATATTACTTTGAAAGGAGCCTGCATTTGATGGCAAGATCATTACTTCTTCTGCAGTATAGAATGGGATCACGAGGTCTCACAAAAATTATGGTGGTTTGTCTCCTGAAATTTTAGCCTAAAATATCATGAAAGGGTAAGAAATGTCTCCAGATTGACAAAGGACTCGATTCAACCTGAGGAACCGGGGGGGGGGGGGGGGGGAGATATCATTTGGTCAACCCTGACCCCGAGGGTGAAATTGCAGATTTTCTCTGTGTACTGTTGAACTGAAATGTCACCAGCATGTGGATGTAACTGTTAAGTAACTTATTTAACAATATTCCTAAAGCCTTTTCAAGTTAATTTGACGGAGGTTTGCTACAGCCCGCGACTCCTACTGATCCTTTCCTCCTAGCCTCTCCTGTATCCTTGTGCATTTTTCATATCCCAAAGGTTCAAAATACACAGAACCTTGGTATGCTACCACCATATTTATCGATCTGTAAGAGCAACTTAGTATCTTTTCATATAAAAAAAATATTGATAATGAAGATGCAATGTCCGCAGTTCGTAGTTGGCCTCAGTTGCCAAATGAAAAATTGTGTTTTTCAGATCCCTTCGCTGGCTAGATTTTTTGTGGGGCTGAGCTGCTTCAGGCAGCCAGGAATCCTGCCAGCTTTTTCCCATGGGAAAGGGAGGAGTGGAGCTTGCCCAGGGGACTGTTGTTCTGCTAAGGCATGCTCAAAAGCATTCTGATAGAATCATAGGTCTGAGGGCCCAACCTGCTACAGTGCAGGAACAGGCAGCTGTCCAATACAGGGATTGAACCTGCAACCTTGGCATGATCAGCACCACATTCTAACTCAGGCATAGGCAACCTCGGCCCTCCAGATGTTTTGGGACTACAACTCCCATCATCCCTAACTAACAGGACCAGTGGTCAGGGATGATGGGAGTTGTAGTCCCAAAGCATCTGGAGGGCTGAGGTTGCCTATGCCTGCTCTAACCAACTAAGCTATCTAGGCTGATAGGGAGAAGGGATGCTAAGCCTCTTTGTGGAACTGAGCCAATCCTTATGTGAGCAGATGTGTACACTGATTATTCCTCAGCTCTTGGACTGAATGGGGAAGCTTATCTACACTTGGGCTTACCGATCAGAAGGTTGGTGGTTTGAATACCTGCAATGGGGTGAGCTCCTGTTGCTCTGTCCCAGCTCCTGCCAACCTAGCTGTTTGAAAGCACACCAGTGCAAGTAGATAGATAGGTACTGCTGCGGTGGGAAGGTAAACAGTGTTTCTGTGCGCTCTGGTTTCTGTCACGGTGTTCTGTTGCGCCAGAAGTGGTTTAGTCATGCTGACCACATGACCCGGAAAGCTGTCTGTGGACAAATGCTGGCACCCTTGGCCTGAAAGCGAGATGAGCGCTGCAACCCCGTAGCCGCCTTTGACTGGACTTAACCATCCAGGCATCCTTTACCTTTACACTTGGGTCATGCCCAGAGCTCTGTTGGATCCAGTTTCTACTTCCTTGGTTGCAAATAAATGAGATCGTTTTGAATTATCAATAGGGAGATATCTGCGCCTGAATGAATGAAAATTACTTAATACTGGCTTAATTTTTCAGGCTAGAGCTCTTTTACACTGATATAACTGCCCATTCATCTCTCCCCTGCCCTGTTCCGATTTCTGAAAGTCGCAGTGCAGAAGTATGCTGTTATTGTTTCATTAAGGTTACCTGAACTGCACGTTTCCGTGCTTTGAGGATGGCTCGAATGCCATTTCCTTCCAAATTGATAAAGACAGTCATAATTTGTCATGCCTGCAATTGGATGCACTAACCTGGTGAGAACATGATAATGTGATTGACTCAGCCGAGGGGCTGACAAGCAGGTGGTATATCGAGGCAAAGGGTGAGCATGACAGTAACGGATGGAAATAGGCAACTCGATTGTAAACACGCTTCCCCAGTCTCATTATCACCATTAATAATACATCCCTTAAGTGCAAGGTCATACTCTCAAAATTCCACTTAAATGATGCCAAGCATTTCCAAAAGTAGTGTACAGAGCAAGGGAACTCTCAGGTGTATAGGTGTAATGCTCTGTAGTAATATAATGCACTCCTTTTAATGCTTTGAAATATTGGAGGTTGCTTAGCATCTCTGCATGGCATGAATTACATGACAATACAAAGCATGCACAACTTTTCAGATTCGTCACCTAATGATTCCTTGTACCTCTGAAGCACTGCCTCGGGATAGTACTTATCTTGTTAACTTCAGCTAAAACTCATAAAGAATGAACATTTCTTTGATCAACAGTGGAGCGATCTAAACAGCTGAAAGTACCCAAGGTTTTTCTTCTTCTTCTTCCTTGAGAAAACATTTAGAGAAAAACACCCTGCCGTGATTTGCATCGCCCATCAAAGAGCAAGACTGTCCTTGATGGAACATATTGGATATTTTACAGCATGCCCCAGAGTTCAGTGAATTTAGGAAGCATCTGCATGCTTCTTTCAGTGTGTCCCGACAAAATAGCCATATATTAAGTTCCTGAGTTTTCTATGTGAGGAGGAAGTGTGGAGTCATTGGGGAACCATAAAAAACAAACCCCTTTTAAAAATAGTGGGATGTTGCTGTTAGCCAAGGGAGAAGGCAACCTTCCTGAAGTTCACAAGTCCGGTTTTTTGTTTTTTTTAAAAAATGACTACTTAGATTCCCATACTGGAGTGAAGCGATAAAGACCAAAGTTTTAAAAGGCATGCAGGAGGTTGTGTTCAAATTGCAGGCAGTGTTCAAATTGCAGGCAGTATGCCACGTACGTAATGTGAGTCTTGCATAAACTCATTGTACGTGGCAGTTGCAGTATGAATGTGCAGTTGCCAGTTCCCTTTCCCTCAGAGCGAAATTTGGCATGTGAGGGCTCAAACTAGAGAAGAGGGTGTGGCATTTGCCCGTTCGTTTGAAAAATGTCTGTACAGGGAGAGAGAAAGAGGAAACCAATAGGAAAGCCGGAGGCAGAGCCTACCTGTATATAAAAGGGCTTAGCCCAAGGTTTGAGTTAGTTGTTGGTGGTTAGTTTGTTGGTTTTAGTGGGTGGGTTGGTTGGGAAAGGCAGTTGGAAAAGCAGTTGGCAGGCAGTTGGAAATAGAGAGACAGTGCAGTGGGTTCTTGTGTGAGGGCACAGAAGAGATAGAGACAGGATAAAACAAGACTAAGAAGGTAAAGAGCAACAACGTTTGGAATGCAGTTAAAGTTTGTTTGTGTCTGAAATAAACTACACTCTTATTTGAGAACCTGACTGAGACTGAAGTGATTTTACCGGGGAGGACCTGGTTGGTGGCAGCGGATTAGTGGTGTACGGGTCAGTAGTCCGTGAGACGACCGGGGGCTCCGTAGGAATGCCACAAGGGGGGAGTGTGC